>NW_015159774.1:0-32272 GCF_001447785.1 Gekko japonicus
CAACGGAGTCACTCCGGAGTACATAAAGGACCGAGCCGGGAGACTCGCGCTTTGTCGATTCCAACGAGAGACGGAGGTGAGTCAGAGCGGCTTTGGGGTGTCCCGGTTCGGAACGGGTGTGTTTGGACCCCTCCTCCCTCTAAGCTGTGTTCCCTCTAAGCTTTGGAGTCTTGTGAGCAAAAAGTCTACATTGTGAGCTACTGGCATTAAAGCTGTGAGCGAGCGATTGGGCTGCTGCATAAATTAGTTTGCTCTGGAGCCAATCTCCCTGAGCTAAGACAAAAATGGGTGAGCCGAAGGCTAAAAAACTGTGAGCTGGCTCACAGTAACTCAGCGTAGAGGGAACCCTGCTGTGGAGTCTTGCAAGCAAAAGGTCTACTTTGTGAGCGACTGTCTGGTATTAAAGCCGTGAGCGAGCAAGTGGGCTACTGCATCAGTTCGTTTGCTCTGGAGCCGCCCTTTCCTGAACTAGGGCAAAAATGGGTGAGCCAGAGGCTAAAAACCGGTGAGCTAGCTCACCCTAACCCAGCTTAGAGGGAACACTGGGTTGGCGGTAAGAGCCACTCATCCTAAAAAACATCTAAGTCTCTTTAGGGCTTAGTCTCTTTTTTGTTTGGGGGGGGGGTGTTATATGAAGGCGTGGGCTGCAGCGGCTCAAGTGGTTAAGACGCTGAGCTGCAGACTGGAAGGTCGATAATTCAGCAGTTCGAGACCCGAGTGGGCCGCATGACGGAGTGAGCTCCCGTCCCTGCTCCCAGTTTCTGCTAACCTAGCAGTTCGAAAGCAAGAAATTGCAAGTAGATAAATAGGTACCGCTTCGGTGGGAAGGGAACAGCGTTCCGTGCGCCTTGGTGTCTAGTCATGCCGGCCACATGACCACGGAAACGTCTTCGGACAGCGCTGGCTCTTCGGCTTTGAAACGGAGATGAGCACCACATCCCTAGAGTCAGATTCGATTGGGTTTTGAGGAAGGGAAACCTTTATCTATATGAAGGTGGAGGGATAAATGTTAATTCAGATACCTTTTTTCCGATGCATCTCATTCGCCTCGATTAGAATGTGCTTGCTTCTGAAAAAACAAAAGAGAAAGGGACACGTGGTTTGTCCAATGGCTGTTTTGCCGCGAGAGGACTGGATAGGCCTCCAATAATAAGAGCAGTCTATCCCATAGGTCAGCAGTTCAGCAGTTCAAGACCCGTTGCCGCATGACGGAGTGAGCTCCTGTCTCTAGTTCCAGCTCCTGCCAACCTAGCAGTTCAACCTAGCCGAAGAGCCAGCGCTGTCTGAAGACGTTTCCGTGGTCATGTGGCCAGCATGACTAAACACCGGAACGCTGTTTTCTTCCCACCGAAGTGGTACCTATTTATCTACTTGCAATTTCTTGCTTTCGAACTGCTAGGTTGGCTGGAGAGGATCAGGGAGACCTGTGTTCAATTGTCCCCCCCCCATTTTTGGCTAAGGAATGGAGGCCCTGGCCCAGTTATCTTTTGCTTGGCCTAACCTTCCTTGCACGGTTGTTGTGTGGGCAAGCAGAAAAGCTACTATCATCAGTTTGGTGTAGTAGTTAGGAGCACAGACTCTAATCTGGGAGAACCGGGTTTGATTCCCCACTCCTCCACAGGCAGCTGCTGGTGTCACCTTGGGTCAGTCTCAAGTTCTCTCAGCTGTTCTCTCAAGGGCAGTTCTCTCAAGGGCAGTTGTCAAGAGAGCTCTCTCAGCGTGTCTGTTGTGGGAAGGGGAAGGGTTTGTAAGCCGCTCTGAGACTCTTTCCGGTAGTGAAGGGCGGGGTATAAATCCAATCTCCTCCTCCTCCTGATAAAAATCAGACAGGGAGTTGGATTGCGTCTGCTTAAATTATTTTTTAATTATTATTTTATTAGTCTTTTAGCTCTCCCTCCCCTGCCTACAGGCTAAGGGCGGGTTACAGACATATACCAATTTAAAACATAGTACTGTAAAATCGGTACCTCATTTTACACCACGCATAATCCACTGTCGATGGCACCAGTAGTAGTCTAGGGCTGTCTGTGTGCGTACAGCAGAAGTAACTAATCTGAGAAGGGGGCAGGCAGATGAGATTAATGCCAGATGGAATGATGCAAGCAAAAGCAAACCAGGGCAGGGGGGAGGCCAGTACAGTCTAGGTACCCATGGTGCTGCCTCAGCCATAAGCCTACACAAGCGGGGCTATTTTTGGGCAGGAACGCACAGGAACGGAGTTCCGGCTGGCTCCTGAGTTGGCCACGCCCAGCAGGAACTCATTAGCATAATAGGCCACACCCAACAGCAGAAACTCATTAGGATTGGCTACATTAGGGGTGTGTGGCCTAACATGCAAAGGAGTTCCTGCTACAAAAAGGGTCCTGGTGGGAGCTGGTCCATGGGGTCGCGAAGAGTCGGACTCGACTGTGCGACTGAACAACAACAACAACATTAGGGGTGTGTGGCCTAACATGCAAAGGAGTCCCTACTACAAAAAAAGTCCCTGGGTTTTGACAACAAACAAGGTCAACAGAATAAGAAGCAAAAGATGGGCGTGGCTGGATGAGCACACTTCTGGTAACATGGGGGGGTCGCCTAATGTGCTAATGAGCGGTGCTGTCAGGGTGTGGCCTAATATGCTAATGAGTTTTGCTGTTGGGTGTGGCCTATTATGCTAATGAGTTCCTGCTGGCCTTTTTCTACAAAAAGAGCCCTGTAAAACACAAGTATACACTTCAAGTGTCCCTATTTTTCAGCAGTGGTCCTATTCTAATATGTCTCTAGAAAGCAGCTGTCTCTGTTGGGGGGGGGAACGCCTGTTTCAAATGGTGTTAATAGGAATTGCTGGCTTGTGTTTTTGAGTTTCAGCTCCTGTTTCCTGATCTCCAAAAGTTGATTTTCTATAAGTGGGGTGTGTGTGTGATGGCTGCTGGTGTCTCATGCGCACCCACGTGTGGAAGAAAATTTCCTGATCTCCAAAAGGTGGTTTTCTATAAGTGGGGGGGGGGGGTGTGACGGCGGCTTGTGTCTCATGCGCACCCACGTGTGGAAGTGTGCATTGGTGTTCTGCCTGCTGCTCCACGCACTGAGTGCAGTTGAAGGTTACACTAGAGAAGCGAAACGAGCCAAAGGACAGGACCCCGCCTTGGTGTGGTTTCCCCCCCCTCCAGTTTTCACCTTGAAAAATCGTGCAATGCCTTTTCTCCCCCCCCTCCAAGAGGAAGCAAATTGCACAATATAATGAACAAGCTTTGAAGTTCTTCAGAATTCTTAATTAGGCCTGAGGTTGTAAAAACAAAAAGGGGTGGGGAGAGAGAGAGTTGGGGCCTGGCTTCAAGGCAGTGTTGCCAACCTCCAGGGGATGTCTGGGGATCTCCCAGAGTTACAACTGCTTTTTAGACAACAGATCAGTCCCCCTGGAGAAAATGGCTGCTTTAGAGGGTGGACTCTATGGCATTACACCCTGCTGAGGTCCCTTCCTGGGCTCCACCCCCCCCAAATCTCCAGGAACTTCCCAACCCACAGCTGGCCACCCTGCTTCCCTTGAGAGCCAGTTTGGTGTAGTGGTTAGGAGCGCGGACGCTAATCTGGGAGAACCGGGTTTGATTCCCAACTCTTCCACATGCAGCTGCTGGTGTGACCTTGGGTCAGTCACAAGTTCTCTCAGAGCTGTTCTCTCCAGGGCAGTTCTCGGGAGAGCTCTCTCAGCCCCACCTGCCTCACAGGCAATGCTCCCTCTAAGGTGTGGAGTCTTGTGAGCAAAATTTCGACTTTGAGAACTTACTGGCATTAAAGTTGCGAGTGAGCGATTTGGCTACTGCATCAATTCGTTTGCTCTGGAGCCCTCCTTCCTGAGCTAAGAGAAAAAAAATGGGTGAGCCAGAGGCTAAAAAATGGTGAGTTAGCTCACACTAACTCAGCTTAGAGGGAACACTGCTCCGAGGGTATCTGTTGTGGGGAGGGGAAGGGAAAGGAGAGTGTAAGCCGCTCTGAGACTCCTTCAGTTAGTGAAGGGCAGGGTATAAATCCAATGTCTTCTTCTTTTTCAAGGCTTTGTTGTAGAAGTCTCCTGTGTAGGATGCTGAGCAGGTATACAGATTTTTGCAGCTGTTCTCGATTTGCTGCCTTGGATGGAACAAAACGTCTCCTTTAGGGCTTTTCCCTAATGTGCTTCTCAGAATGAGAATAGGGGTTGTGCTTGGAACGCCCTAACTTCGCCCGTGCAGCATTGCTGAGAATGAGCCAGCTAGAATGTGCATCTCAGTGTAATGATGTGACAACTCTTCTCCCTTTATGAGTCAGCCCTTGCTCTCCAAAAAAAAAAAAAGACACCCCAAAGCCATATTGAAATTATAACCTCGTTGCTACAGCCTCTTGTGGCTTGCCCCAGGGAAGCGTGCCAGCCAGGGTTCTCTCTAAGCTGAGTTAGTGTGAGCCAGCTCACAGGTGTTTACCCTCCGGCTCACACCTTTTTTTGCCTTAGCTCAGGAAGGAGGGCTCCAGAGCAGACTGATTTGTGCAGCAGCCAAATCGCTCACTCACCACTTACTGCCAGCAGCTCGCAACGTGGAATTTTTGCTCCTAAGACTCCACAGCTCAGAGGGAGCATTGGTGTCAGCTGGCCTTCAGTGCGCGTTCTGCTGTGGAGCCCCACCCCTTTCCAAAAGCAACCCTTCCCGGGGGGGAAAGGGGGAAATCCCAATGAATCAGTACCCACCATGCAAAGCTATGGAAACTGGTGGTGGAAGGCGCCCTCAAGTCGCAGCCAGAGATGTCAAAGCAAGAGATGTTCAGAGGCAGTTTGCCATGGCCTGCCTCTGCATAGCGACTCTGAACTTCTTTGGAGGTCTCCCATCCACATCCTGACCAGGGCCGACCCTGCTTAGCTTCCAAGATAGCAGAGATAGAGAGCCAGTGCAGCGTATTGGTTAAGAGCAGTGGATTCTAATCTGGAGAACCGAGTTCAATTCCATACTCTTCCACATGAAGCCAGTTGGGGGACTGTGGGTCAGTCACAGCTCTCTCCGAGCTTTCTCGGCACCAAAAAATGTCTCGCTCACCATCTAGTGGTGTATAATGCGAAAAAGAGCTAGTACTTCAGGCAGCTCGAGAAGAAGAGAAGAGATTGGATTTATACCCTGCCCTTCACTACCCAAGAGAGTCTTTATATATGTGTTCAGCCATCTATTTGTGATATTGTACACTAGCACTTTTACATGTATTTGAAGAAGAAGATTGGATTTATACCCCACCCTTCACTACCCAAGGGAGTCTCAGAGCAGCTTACAAACTCCTTTCCCTTCCCCTCCCCACAACAGACACCCTGGGAGGCAGGCGGGGCTGAGAGAGCTCTGACAGAAACTGCTCTTTTTCAAGGACAGCTCTTGTCAGAACTACGGCTTGCCCAAGGTCATCCAGCAGGTGCAAGTGGAGGAGTGGGGAATCAAACCCAGTTCTCCCAGATTAGAGTCCACACACTTAACCACGACACCAAACTGGCTCTCTCCTGGCTGTACCACGCACAACACCATACAATAATTATTATTATTAGCTTCCAAGATCAGACAAGATCAGGCTAGCGTGGGAGACTGTGCGCTTACTTTTGCAAATGGCATATTTAGGCTTGTTCCACAATTTTCCACAGTAGGCGATGTCGTTTCTGGCCAGATCTTGGGTGTGTGTGTTAAACTATTCCTGTCTCTTAGTTTTACTCCCCCTCACTAAGACAAGTATTGGCCATCCTGTATCTCTTTACACCAGAAGAAAGTAAGTTGGATGCTGCTGTCTGCCAGTTTGGTGTAGTGGACTCTAATCTGAGAGAATGGGGTTTGATTCCCCACTCCTCCAATTGCACCTGGCTGAATGACCTTGGGCAAGCCATAGTTCTGGCACAACTGTTCTTGAAAAAGCGAAGTTTCTGTCAGAGCTCTCTCAGCCCCACCTCCCTCCCAGGGTGTCTGTTGTGGGGAGAGGAAGGGAAAGGAGTTTGTAAGCCGCTCTGAGACTCCCTTGGGTAGTGAAGGGCGGGGTATAAATCCAATCTCTTCTCTTCTGTCTTGAAAAACAGACCACTACTTTACACCTGCCCAGGAGGACTGAAGGCATTCAGCGGTGTCGGTCTGTACATGCTGGCTTTTCCTGATATTACAAGGTGCCCTGTATGAAAGTGTGTCCTTCAGAAAATAGGTTATATCACTGATCAGGTGGCAATTGAACCTTCCACCACAATTCTCCCACTCAGCTTTCAGCATGATAATGCATCTTAAAGGAACGTGCTTTGTTTTGTCTTGAGGCTCTGTTTTTGAAGCCCTGCTGGGTAGACCCAGGATCCATCTGGTTCCCCATCTTGTTTCCAATGGTAGTTGCCAAGGTACTTCCCCTGAGGCTGTATCTAGCAACTAGTATTCAGGGGTATACTGCTTCGGGACATGGAGGTTCCATTTAGGTGACCTGCCTAACAGCCGTTGATGGACCTGCCCAGAGCTCTTTGTTCTTTCTTTTCTTTTCTTTTTAAAGAGGTGCCGGAACTCTCAAGAGGGGAATGAAGTTTTCAGTCCGTAGACTGAAAACTCATGAACTTTTAAAACATTTTAAAAAGAATTTTGTCAAAGAGGTTTTGGAACTCCATTCTGGCATGTTCCCCCAGGGGGGAAAAAGCCCTGGACCTGCCATCCCTCACAGGTGTGTCTCATTCCCTTCTGAAGCTACCCAAGATGGCAGCCATCAGTATATCCTCAGGCAGTGAGTCCTGCAGTCTATTGGTTTAACTGGAATGAGAGGTTTATGCTCAAATGCAGTCACTTCTTTGACATCTGGACTTCTGTAGATAGCCACTGATGCCCAAAAAGGCACTCCAGTACGTGCTCAGAGGGTCTCATGCCCGGCAGGTTGTTCTGTTCACTGCCAAATACAGTGCTTTGCCCTGGGGAAAAAAAATGAGTTCTGAGAGTCTTAATTGTGGTGAAATCTTGGGAAACTGTTTTGCAGAGAGAGGACAAGATCTCAATGCATAACATGAGCGGCTCAGTGTATTTTGATACAGCCAAGAGTCCAGTGCCCTCTAAGCTGGGTTAGTGTGAGCTAGCTCACAGTTTTTTAGCCTCCGGCCCACCCATTTTTGTCTTCGCTCAGGAAGGACGGCTCCAGAGCAAACTAATTGATGCAGTAGCCAAATTGCCCACTGACAGCTTTAATGCCAGGAGCTCACAAGGTAGGATTTTTGCTCACAGGACTCCACAGCTTAGAGGGAGCATTGGCCGAGACACTTTCTCTTCCCTGCAAAGGGGCATGGAGCACATTCTGACAGGAGGAGATGGTGGAATGACCGCGCTGAGCAAATGTGGGGGAAAGGTCCGCTGCCGTTGACTCACCCCTGTGGTGGAGGGTTGGAAGGCAGCAGCCGTCTTGTGAAACAAGGTTGGGTGAAAGGGGGGAAGGCCTCTCTCCCAGATATGTAGCAAGAGTCCTGGGTGATGTGAATATTTGGCTTTGCGCGTCAGCCAGGGCTTGTGTAAAATGGAGCAGAGAATCCCTAAATCAGTGAAGAAACTTCTTTATTCCTCTGTTGGTTCCGTAAGCCATGCCAAGAGGTTTGACCTCAAAAGGTAGGGAAGGGGATAAACTGGTGGCAGTTTAGAATGGGAGGGGGTACAAATTAGAGCTCCAATGTCTGGCCCGTCTTGTGCTGGCCTGAAACTGTCTTCGTATCACATCCCTAGATCTGAAGTTCTTCCTCAAACCTCCAAAGGAAGTTTAGAAAACTAATAGAGGGCCAAAAGTTAAAAACATAATAAGTGTACAAAAGAGTGTTTATTACAGACATATAAAAACCTAGTAGGGGCCCCAAATAAAGCCTCATAAAATGTTCAAAGTTACAAATACACATTAAAGAGAACGGTGTAAGACCTGATGCGTTTCGGCTCACAAGAGCCTTCTTCAGATGTGAAATAATGCAAAATATAACAAGCAACAGAGTCCCTGCAACACGTGTAAAGCAATTAAAAAGGTAAAGGTAAAGGTCTCCCTTGCTCGAAAGCCAGTCGAATCCGACTCTAGGGTTGCGGTGCTCGTCTCCGTTTCCAAGCCGAAGAGCCAGCGCTGTCCGAAGACATTTCCGTGGTCATGTGGCCGGCATTACTAAACACCATGGCACACGGAACGCTGTTACCTTCCCACCGAAGTGGTACCTATTTATCTACTTGCAATTTCTTGCTTTCAAACTGCTAGGTTGGCAATTAACAATAAATAAAAAATAAATAAATAAAATAGGACCAAAATTGGAATGTTCCAATATGGAATTGAATGACACACTAAAAAGTTTGTATTTGGGGTCACAAATATATCTGGCCTTGTGTCAGAAGTTGTTGTATGGACTGGAAATATTACGTACCTTCCAGTTTAGGTCCTAAGAGTGCAAATAGAATTGCCTTGTCAGGGACAACGTGCCATCATTGACTGTTACATACTGATGGCACATTTGTCCCTGTCATTCAAGTCTTTAGTTGATTTTTTAAGCGACTGGGCAAATGTATTGAGCAGAGATCCAGCAAGAATGTATCTCTGAGTACAGATTCAGGTGGGGTAGCTATGTTGGTTTGAAGCAGCAGAGCAAAGTTTGAGTCCAGCGACACCTTTAAGACCAGCAGAGTTTAATTCAAGGTATAAGCTTTGGTGTGCACGCACTCTTCTTTAGATATCAGATATCTTCCGGCACGAAAGCTTATACCTCGAATAAAACTTTGTTGGATTTAAAGGTGCCACTGGACTCAAACTTTGTTCTGTATCCCCGAGTAGTTATCCTTGCAACAGTAGAGAAAGTCTTTAGTTTTCTGGGAGCGTCTGGTTGGCGGCTGTATGAAATGAGATGTGGGATTGGAGAGACGAGGGGTCGCCCACACAGTACCTGTGGGTACCATGGCACTTGCCAGTATCTTTCCCGGCACCTGCCAAGGGCTTTTAGAAAGTGAGCGGGGCCCGACAAGACTTCTTATTGGCCACTGGATATTTGATTGGCTTTGCAGGTTTTTTAAAACATTGCTTTGGCGGCAGCTGGCACCACAGCACAAGGGTCTTCACTGTGTGACTGAAGATAAGCTGTGGTGGCCATTTTGTGGCTAACTCCGCCTCCCGTGGCAACCATTTTGTTGCTGTGCCCACCATGCTGTGTCAAAATTCCAATGGTGCCAGCAGGCTTAAAAAGGTTATGGACCCCTGAGATAGACTGTTGCTCCGATCCAGCATAGCAGCTGTTATGTTCTTGGGCCAATCTGTCAATTTAACTTGGGAATGATGGGAATTCTCCACACATACACCCTTGAGCCTAGTCCTCTAGAGAGTCTAAATCAACAGGTAGACGAACTGTCTCTCCAGGGGTTCTTTTTTCAAATTAAATGTTATTAATTTCAAAATCTTAAAAATTAATTACAAGCTTTTTTACTACAAGAAATAGAATTAACATTCTTTAATGATGATCTGCTACCAGTTGCCAACTCTATTCTGCTTCTACTTTATTTGTAAATTATAGTCATTGATTAAATCTAATAGAAATTGGCACGCCAAAATAAATATTCCTGCCTCTCAAAATTACTCCAGTACAAATGCAATTATTTCCCATAATTTTACTTATATCTGTTTGAGGAATGTTTTATTAAGTCTCCTTATATTTATAACCATATGTTCTGTATATATTTCGTTTCAAAATTTATATTATAAGCAGTGTTCCCTCTAAGCTGAGTTAGTGTGAGCCTGCTCACAGTTTTTTAGCCTCCGGCTCACACATTTTTGTCCTAGCTCAGGAAGGAGGGCTCCAGAGCAAACTAATTTATGCAGCAGCCAAATCGCTCGCTCACAACTTTAATGCCAGGAGCTCACAAAGTAGAAGTTTTGCTCACAAGACTCCACAGGTTAGAGGGAGCATTGATTATAAGATGAATTACTATAAAGTAAAATCTTTACTATAATTATATTGTTCTTCTTTAACTGGAGCTCTTCTAATCGGTGTTCCCTCCCACTGGGACTCCGGAGTGGTTCCAAAGAAGACTCACTAAGGGTGTGTTGGCACACGGAACGCTGTTACCTTCCCACTGAAGTGGTCCCTATTTATCTACTTGCAATTTCTTGCTTTCGAACTGCTAGGTTGGCAATTAACAATAATAAATAAATAAATAAATAAAATAGGACCAAAATTGGAATGTTCCAATATGGAATTGAATGACACACTAAAAAGTTTGTATTTGGGGTCACAAATATATCTGGCCTTGTGCCAAAAGTTGTTTTTTAAAGCGTTGGCAGTGTGCACATAGGTAGCGGTCCACCACCGTGTTATTAAAAGCAATGTTTAAATGGTACCTAGTTTTAGCGTTTAGACGAGTTTGGGATCTCACGGAGGCCATTTTCGGGGTAAATGTTTAAAGGGAAGTGTTCTTTTAAAGTTTAAAGGGAAGCGTTCCAGCAGTCGGGTTGAAGTGGAAATCGCTGTTCTGCGCACGCGTGAAAAGTTTAGTTCTACAGATGGCTGCCTGTGCGCATGCCCAAACAGAGAGAGAGAGAGAAAACACCGACACACACTCCCGCGTGTGGACAGCGGGGAGCGATGTGGCTGCGCAGCGATCCGGAGCAAGGAGGGGTGAGTGTGATCCCGATTCTCCAGGTTAAAAAAGACGGCATCAGGACCGGTGCCATTTAAACCGCTCCCAGCACGCCGTCTGACCACACCCTTAGTGAGTCTTGCCCAATGGGGAGGCTCTCCAGGGGTTCTGAGAAACTAAAGCGTAAGAAGCCCTGACTCGAATAGCCCAGGCTAGCCCAATCTCCTTAGATCTTGGCTGCTGAGCAAGGTCAGCCCTGGTCAGTACTTCTTTGGGAGACCACCAAAGAAGTCCAGGGTCGCTACACGGAGGCAGGCCATGGCAAACCGCCTCTGAGCTTCTCTTGCCTTGGAAACCTCATGGGGTTGCTGTAAGTCAGCTGCGACTTCGCGGCCAAGCAAAAAATAAAATAAAAAGATTGAAATGTGCAAAGCTAAACTAATGAACTTCCCATGCGCACTGTGCCGCATCGGCAAGGCGTGGTCCCTCGGCAAATACCCGTGACTTGACGTTCAGGCTTCAGCTCCTCGGCCGGTCTCTAGAAGCAAACTCTCTGAGTGGCGGAGCTGGGTTCAAGTTCACCGCGCACTGATGTCTAGGCAGGCATTCACACACCGCCATATCTTCCTTCCGTCGTATTAGAAAACACAGAGTCGCTGCAATTCAGATACATTCAGTGGTGTTTATTATTGGCAGGGAGTGGCCTGTGGGGCCCCCCCCACGGCACTAGGAGGCCTGTCAGGGGAATCCCTGAAGGGCAAAATCTAGCTCTTGAGGACTATGGCCTGAGCATCCCCTTTGACCCAGATTGTCATCTGGAGGAATCGGGGGAAACAGGGATGGGTGGGGCTATTCTCTTGGCCTTCTGGTTGCTGCCCGGTGCTATACTTTGCTGCTCACGTGCTTCTGCTTATCTTCCAACCTCTGATCCGGAGCTCTCGAGTCGCCCTGGAGTTTACCCCAAGCTTATCTTGGAGTTTCTCTTTCTCTGTCTCAGTTGCCTCGAACCTCAGCATGGCCTCCCCTGACGGCACCGCCACCTCGGCCGCTTCAACAGCAGAGCAAGATCCAAAAGTAAGTCCTTCCAGGGTATTTTCTTTCTTTCTACTCTGATTTCATTTCATAGATGGCCCCACCCTGATCGTGCTTGGCTGGGGAGGGGTCCCCTCACTCCTGGGGGCTCCAATCTACCCCCGGCTAGCTGGTCAGCAGAGGAAGCCCTTTAAAGGGTCTTTTTGCAAGTGGAACTGCGGCCGGCGGCTGCCCCTTTCCCTCCATGCTGAAAGGTTTAAAGGGCCCTCCAGCCGATTGGTGGGCCACGTGCTCCCCCTCGATCAACTGAAGCCCTTTAAATCTCTGCAGGAGGAGAGGGAGAGGGGTGTGGCCGCAGCTTGGGGGGTGGCGGGGCTTGGGAGTGTCCTTGCCCACCCCTGGAATGCCCCCCAGATCCCCCCACCAGAGCAACAAGGGGATCTGGCAACACTGTATTTGCTACAAAGCGGTAACAGCAGCCACGTTCGTATTAGACTAACGGCCCATCTGAACCAGGGCCCTGTTTGCGCTCAGGCCAGGCATATGTCCCCAGAAGATCTACAGGCAAGGCCCAAGTCTCTCCCTGTTGTAACTGCCATCCAGAGATAGACTGTCCCTGAGCATGGAGGTTCTACTTACTCCCCATGTTTTACGTAGCCATCGATCGGACCTATCCCACAGGAATGTGGTTTAATCCCCTTTTAAAGTAGTTGTTGCTACGTCCTGTGGCAGGGAGTTATCCAAGCAGATTCCTCTTTGGGTAAAGTATACTTTTCTGTCCTGGCCATCGTAGCATTTGAATTAAGGGGCGTACATTTGGAAATTTCCAAGTGGGAAACACTGCCCAAAAATTCCACTTCAGTTTCAGATTGGAAATAACCCAAATTCCCACCCCTGATTCAAACTCAATACAGTGAATCCTATGCAGAAGATCAATTCTGCAAACTCTTGCGATAGAGAGAAAGGCCTGGATCTTATGGCCAGCGGCTGGTTTCGTCTGCCATGCTTTTCTCCTGCCCTTTCTTCAAAGGGGCTCAGGGTGACCTGGGTCATTTTCCCATCCTTGGTTGTATCCTTAGCCCAGGCTGCCTCACAGGGTTGTTGTGAGAGCCTCTGTCTCAAATTTGTCCAATGAGTTTCAGGTGGACATTAGAACCCCGCTCTTGCAGGTCCGACCACTACACTAGCCTCTCTCTTGTGGCAAAGATCTTACACGGTCTGAGGTAGGTCTCAACCGGGGGCGGGGGTAGCTACCCACTGGTGGTGTCGCCCCCTCCTTAGTAGGGTGAAGCATGCCTGGAAGGAGGGGTACAAAGTTCCACAGAGGGCTAAGAAGTCAAAAATGGGAAGCACTTACTGCCTGAAACAGTTAAAACAACATAAAATCATCTAAAAACAGTTCACGTGCATAAAGTGCTGGAAATGGTTAATTAGTTGTTTGTCTGAGATGGCTTACTTTAAGGATGTACACAGAGGTCTAACAGTCAGTCTGCTGAAGATCTTCCCGTGGCACAGGCTAGATGCCAAAACCAAGGCTCTATAATGGCAGCGGCTCTCCAGTTGAAAGCCTGGCGGAAGAGCTCCATCTTGCAGGCCCTGCAGAACTGCAAGAGATCCCGCAGGGCCCGGATCTCCTCCGGGAGCTCATTCCACCAGTATGGGGCCGCCACTGAGAAAGCCCTGGTGGTAGCAAGACTGGCATCCTTAGGGCCTCGGAGGGTCAATTGATGTTGAGACCCCCAGCCATAGTGCTCTCTGGGGTATATATGGGGAAAGGCAGTCGCTCAGGTATGCCGGACCCTGGCCATAGAGGGTTTTAAAGGTAAGAACCAGCACCTTGAAGCGAATTCGGTATGCTATTGGCAGCCGGTGCAGTGTCCTCAGCACAGGCTGGATGTGCTCCCACCTGGGGGGACCCATCAAAAGCCTGGCTGCGGCATTCTGCACTAGCAGTAGCTTCCGAATTTGCGACAAGGGCAGCCCCATGTAGAGAGCGTTACAGTAGTCTAACCTTGAGGTGACCATCGCACGTCTTGCCTGCAGGACCAGCTGTATGCAAGCGACATGGTCTTCTCTGGAGCAGATTACTCTCGCTGGGTTGGGGCAGCGGGGTAGCGCGTGTGAGAAGACGGGTCCAAAATGCAGGGGAGCGCTGTCTAAACCTGAGGCAAGCTTCTCATCTCGCGCTACTTATTGTGGGGAAATGGAGCCTGGGACCTGGCGGTGTGTCTTGCTGGGCTAAATGTTGTGCAAGATCTGGTAGCGGGGTGCATTCCTCCCCCCCCCCCCGGCGCACTGTTCTCTCTCGGACGCGTGCCTTGGTTCAGGCTATGGCCCTTGTGATCTGGCAGGCCTTGCGGAGATCTGGCCGGTAGCCAGAATGGGTGCCGGAGGTGGCTGCTGATCCAGTTCTGCACTTAGTAGGGGGGGGGGGGGCTGTTGCGTCCCGAAGCAAATTTAGCCAATTCTGCCCCTCCCCCACACACACTCTGGCCATTGGTGGGAGGTGTCCAGGAGTCCAAGGCTGGCCCCCATGGGTTCCCAGGGCCGTTGCACACAAGTAACCCAACTTCTTGTTTATGTTATTAAAAATCTTGCAGAGTTTAATTTCTGTCAAAACAAAGATTTTATTCTACCGGCAACGCAGTGCTCTGAGGTCACACAGCAAGAAAACGAGTGTAACTGTCTAACACACTTTTGGAACATGCGCTAGATGGCACAGACCTTAAGTCCAAGGATCAAAGGCCACAGCTGATGTGTTTTCTATCTCGCTATCTATTGCAGTACAAGCATATCGTAGTTCAGGCCTTCAGTCCACAAGTGAGCTTCCTTCTTCAGGGCCTCAGCTCAGTTATAATTCTTAAGGCCAAGCAGTGTCGGGTGATGACAGCCAATCAGCATATGTTTTTTGGGGGGCCGCTCTAGGAAATTACCTCCTCACTCTCGATTCTCCCACCTCCCCTCCTGCAGGCCTCAGCTTCTCATGAGAAGTTAATGACCACATCTTCCGCTCTGGCCTTGAAGGTGATAAGGGCTGTGTAGGCCGAGAGGGCAATTAGTAACAGCTGCAGGCTGGGAGAAGCCCGTCACTGTTCACATTCACCCTGAAGGGTGAGGTCAGGGGTGCTTTTCCTCACAGGAGGGAAGAATTTCTTATTCTGCAGGAGCATCTGGTGGTAGGGTTGCCAGCCCCCAGGTGGGAGCGGGAGATCCCCCCCAATTTCACAGCTCCTGCCCACCGCCAGCCAGGTGACCAGCGGGAGAAGCCCCCCCCCCAGCCACAACCTGGTGTGACACCCTCAACATGATGACGTCACTTCTGTGACATCATCACGCCGGGGGCGACGCTCTGGTGTTTGGGGCAAAACTCTACGGCAGTGGTGGCGAACCTATGGCACGGGGGCCAGAGGTGGCACTCAGAGCCCTCTCTGTGGGCACGCGTGCCATCGCCCCAGCCAGGCCCAGACCATCGTTAAAGTGTTGAATTCTCTGCCAAATAATTTTAAGTAAATGAAAGCATTTGGGATGGCTTTCCTTACTTTGTTTGGATCATCTTAAGTTAATGTAGGAGTTGTTTTTTCTAAAGTAAAACCTCAGTATTTAGGTTAAATTGCTGTGTTGGCACTTTGCGATAAATGCGTAGGTTTTGGGTCGCAGTTTGGGCACTCGGTCTCTAAAAGGTTCGCCATCACTGCTCTATGGTAATTGGTGTGATTATGTCACTTCTGTGTGACGTTCACGTAACATCCCCCCCCCGCTTCCTCCACTCCCGGGAATCTACCTCCCACTCCCCTGCCAGCAAGAGGTAAGCACCCCTTTCTTAAAAGCAGCATGCACCAGTTCACCCTTAACCAATTTATCCTTGGGCAAGAGTGAGAGCACCTGGCCCACTGTCACCCTGTCAACTTCATAGCAGAGTTGGAATTTGAACTTTCATCTCCCAGTGTTCTAAGGGCTCCTGGGAGAAGTATTTACGATGCTTTATTACACTGCCTTGCGATGATGACGATGTCTCTTTGAGGTCGGTGGAGCTGAGACACAGAGGCCTCATCGAGATCTTTAATTTGAGCAGTGAAGCCCTCTAGAATTCTTGTTGGAGGAAACCGCTTTCCTTCTAGGTTTGGTCAAAAGAAATTAAGTCTGCTGGTGTTAGAAGCTGGCGGTGCACAGCACTGATTGGCTTGGCTCTGTGTCATCAAGGGGTGACCCTTCCTACCCCTTACTTGGAGTAGTATTTGCAAAGTTTTTTATTTATTTATTTATTTCAGTTTTACCCCGCCCTCCCTGCTAGGCAGGCTTAGGGCGGCTTCCAAAAACTGACAAGCAGTATACATTTACAATAAAATATAAATACAAGGCATCAGTTAAAACACAACCAATCAGTATAAAACATTCATTAGATGGCGATAAAACTAAAGTGCAGTTTAAGGACACATTCAGCGGTGCCCCCTCATTAGGTCGTATTGGATCAGAGTTCACACAGGGCGCTGCTGGTAAGACATCTCTCCTATCGGAACGCCTGCCTGAAAAGTTCTGTTTTCACGGCCCCGCGAAACTGACAAGTCCTGCAGGGCTCTAATCTCGACAGGAAGCTCGTTCCAGTAGGACGGAGCTACAAACGAAAAAGCCCTCATCCTGGTTACCATCAACCTGACTTCCTTAGGGCCAGGGAGGTCCAGGCGGTTTTGGGATCCAGTGCTCTCTGGGGAACATACGGGGAAAGGCGGTCCCTCAGGTAGGCCGGTCCCTGACCGTAAAGGGCTTTAAAGGTCAAAACCAGCACCTTGAAGCGAATCCGGAATGCTATTGGCAGCCAGTGCAGAGTCTTAAGGACAGGGTGGATGTGCTCCCACCTAGGGAGACCCATCAGCAGCCTGGCCGCCACATTCTGCACCAACTGCAGCTTACGGAGGGCCATCTTTCTCTGTTGCTGCAGGAAGGTGAGCGGAATGACAGTTCTGTGTAGAATACACATTTGGATACATCTGTCGTGATTCTTGTAGAATACACATTTTGTAGGATACATAATTCTGTGTAGAATACACATTTGGATACATCTGTCGTGATTCTTGTAGAATACACATTTTGTAGGATACATAATTCTGTGTAGAATACACATTTGGATACATCTGTCGTGATTCTTGTAGAATACACATTTTGTAGGATACATAATTCTGTGTAGAATACACATTTGGATACATCTGTCGTGATTCTTGTAGAATACACATTTTGTAGGATACATAATTCTGTGTAGAATACACATTTGGATACATCTGTCGTGATTCTTGTAGAATACACATTTTGTAGGATACATAATTCTGTGTAGAATACACATTTGGATACATCTGTCGTGATTCTTGTAGAATACACATTTTGTAGGATACATAATTCTGTGTAGAATACACATTTGGATACATCTGTCGTGATTCTTGTAGAATACACATTTTGTAGGATACATAATTCTGTGTAGAATACACATTTGGATACATCTGTCATGATTCTTCCACAATCATCTCCTGACCTTGCGACTGAGCGGTAAGAAGTAACAGTGTTGCACACAGGAGACCTGGATTTGAATCACTGTATAATCAGGAAACATACTCATCTTGGGCCAGCCACGGTCTCTGATTCTTGCCCACCTTAATGGGTTGAGGTGAACGTCAAATGGGAAATTCCTGAATGGGCTGCTCCGAGTTCTAGTGTGTGATAAATAATACTTAGGACTTGTGGCGTGGGAAACCTGCTTTCGTGACTAGTGTCAAGTTTTTGGTCCTTCTGAAACACTTCCACGAGTTGTTTTGTCTCTCTGAGCCTACCTGTGTCCAATCACCATTCTTTTCCCTCCCCCTTTACGTCAGTGTGCAACTGGCAGGGTGGCGAACCTACCGCTGGTCAGCTCTGCTTACGACATGGTCTCCTCGGCTTATGCCTCTACTAAAGAGAGCCACCCCTATGTGAAAATGGTCTGTGACGTGGCAGAGACAGGGGTCAAAACCATTGCTGCAGCTGCTGTCAGTGGGGCCCAGCCGATCCTGAATAAGTTGGAACCACAGAGTAAGTATCTTTTCTACCCCTGGCTGCGTGCAAAAAGCAGGAGAGGCTAGCAGTACGGAGGGAAAGGACTGTATTCAAATCCTGGAAAGTTAAGACTAGGGTTTCTCTAAACCAGGGGTGTCGAACTCTTTAGTTATGAGGGCCGGATCTGACATAAATGAGACCTTGTTGGGCCGGGCCATGTGTGTCATTAAATGTAATGCCAGGTAGCAGAGATATAAACTTTATAAAGGACACAAACACAAAGCGGTTTTTTTTACTTAAAATAAAAACTTGCTTAAAACATTTGCTCTGTGAGCTGCAAACCTACTTTTGATTTATTGGCGTTCACCACAGAAATCTCATGCTCAGAGTTCTGAGTCTAGGACCCAGGTTAAAACATGAAATGTCTGAGTGATGAAGAGAGTCTAGCGAAGCAAGCTATGATGCAGCAGCAGCAGAACTGAAAGCAGGAGACGGCCAGTTCCACTGCGGGCCTGATGGAAGCCCTCCGGGGGCCTAATCCGGCCCCTGGGCCACATGTTTGACACCCCTGCTCACAGAGGACAAGGGTGGGAGTCCTTGTATACCAGGAGTCCTCAATGTGGTGGTGCCCGCCGACACCTTTCTTAGTGCCTGGCGAGTGCTTTTATTAAGTGGTTGGGGGCCAGATGGGGCTTTTGCCCAGCAGGGTTCCTGACTGGCCATTGGAGATCTGAATGGCTATACGGATTTTTTAAAAAGCTATGGAGCAGCCGCTACCGTGGTTTGAGGACAGCAGAAGGGAGAGGAAGGACTGGCAAATGATAGAGGGTGACTGACCAGCATGTGAACCAACCAACAGAATATACTGATTTGGCCACCAGAGAGTACCCAGTGCCTTCTTAAAGTATCTTTAAGATGATCCACGACTCGCAAATGGCGAAGTTGATGTGGCGTGGCTGCCACCACAACACAAGGATCTTCATTGTGTGACGGACGGTCCATCACGGTAGCCATTTTGTGGCTGGTGCCATCACCTCTGGCAGCCATTTTGTGGTGGTGCCTGCCACCCTGCGTCGGAATTCCAAAGGTGCGCACAGGCTCGAAAAGGTCGGGAACCCCTGTCGTATACATTCCCAGGGATAAACTGAATCTCAGCTCTGACGTGCCCTGATTGGAGATCTTTTCTCTGTCATCTGCAGTCTCGAGTGCCAACGAATATATGTGCAAGGGCCTGGATAAACTGGAGGAGAAGTTGCCAATCCTTCAGCAGCCAACTGATAAGGTACTTGGCCAACCCTAATTCTGTGAGCCGCTTAATATGAGGATGCAATTCCCCCCCCCCAAAAAAGTGGGGTTTTTTGCCAATGTAGTGGATGCACCAAGGAACTGAACAGCAGATGCTTAAACTGAGAGCCAGTTTGGTGTCGTGGTTAAGTGCGTGGACTCTAATCTGGGAGAGCCGGGTTTGATTCCCCACTCCTCCACTTGCACCTGCTGGATGACCTTGGGCAAGCTGTAGTTCTGATAAGAGCTGTCCTTGAAAAAGAGCCGTTTCTGTCAGAGCTCTCTCAGCCCCACCTACTTAACAGGGTGTCTGTTGTGGGGAGGGGACGGGAAAGGAGCTTGTAAGCCACTCTGAGACCCCGAGTGAAGGGCGGGATATAAATCCAACCTCCTCCTCCTCCTCTTCTTCTTTTTCAAACCACAAGCCACACATGGCTCTCATCTCTTCTCTCTTCTTTTACCTCACAGGGTGTCTGTCGTGGGGAGGGGGAAGGGAAAGGAGTTTGTAAACTGCTCTGAGACTCCTTTGGGGAGTGAAGGGTGGGGTATAAATCCAATCTCATCTCTTCTCTCTTCTTTTACCTCACAGGGTGTCTGTCGTGGGGAGGGGGAAGGGAAAGGAGTTTGTAAACTGCTCTGAGACTCCTTTGGGTAGTGAAGGGCGGGGTATAAATCCAATCTCGTCTTCCCCCCTCCCCATTCCCCCACTCCTTCTTTCCCCAAAAGAAGCAGTGTCGTAATGAACTGAACGCACACGGATCCTCTGCTGGCTAGACATAACCAGATCCCTATCCCAGTCTGGCTTCGTGCCTTCAAGTCTCTCCCTACGGCCCTTCTAAAGCTGACCCCGGATAGTGGATCTGTATCCCTCTGAGTCTCGTACTCCAAAACACGTATTTGTGCATAAACAGCCGTCTGTCTTTTTAGGTCTTTTCGGACACCAAAGAGCTGGTGACTTCCACGGTGTCCGGGGCCAGAGATGCTGTCAGCAACACTGTCACGGGGGCCAGGAACACCGTCACCAGCACAGTGACTGGGGTGGTTGACAAGACCAAGGAGGCGGTTCAAGGGGGCGTGGAGATGACCAGATCAGCAGTGGCCACAGGGGTCAACATGGTGGCCAGCGGTGTGGACAGCATACTGGGGAAGTCTGAGGGCCTGGTTGATCACTACCTTCCGGTAACGGAGGAGGAGCTGGGTGAGTCGGAAGGTGGCCTTCTCTTTGGAGAATGACTTCTGTTTGGTGCCTTCATTTTGAGGAATGACTTTTATTGGTACCTTTATTTTAAATTTGTTTAAAACCCCACCTTTCTCCCAGGTAGCTGAAGCCCAAGGCAGATAACAATGGTGAAAAAGTGTGAAGGAAGAGTCTTGGGTAGTTTGGTGCAGTGGTTTGATTCCCCACTCCTCCACTTGCACCTGGCTGGATGACCTTGGGCAAGCCATAGTTCTGGCACAGCTGTTCTTGAAAAAGAGCAGTTTCTGTCAAGAGCTCTCTCAGCCCCACCCACCTCACAGGGTGTCTGTTGTGGGGAGGGGAAGGGAAAGGAGTTTGTAAGCCGCTCTGAGACACCTTTGAGTAGTGAAGAGCGGGGTATAAATCCAATCTCTTTTCTTCTTCTAGGGATGTGCATTCGGTTTGTCTGAACTGAATGTACCCCTGAAAATGGCCCATTCGGGTCCCTTTTGGGCTGCTGCGGGCCGATTCAGATTCTCTGATCTGAATCGGCTTGCCACCAAATTGCCGCCAAATTTCGGCGGCAGTTCGGCCCCATTATACCCTATGGGCCATTGAAGTCAATGGCAATGGCAAAACCATAGGGTATATTCTGGGGGCTGGAGGGGAGCGGGTTTGAGGGAGAGGCTCCAAACTCACAGGGTAGCTGCTGGAGCCTCTCCCCAAGATACCCACCAGGTTTCAAGAACATGGAACCAGGGGGTCCAATTCTATGGGCTCCCAGACCGGTTGCCCCCATCCCCTCCATTCTCTATGGTGGGGGAAAAGTTACCTAGCCCTCCGTTTTTCTTCTTCCTGAGAGGAGCTTGGGTCCCGCCTCCCTCAAAGCCTCCGATCGCCATCTTGGGGGGTTGTTTACATTTGCCGATTAAAGTTGCCAAAGTCTCAAAGGTCTGTAAACGCTTATATTGGAAAAGTTCTCTGATTTAGTCCTTCTGCTATAATCCATTGCCACTGCAAGGTCAGTCCCACCCACCCCCATCGTATTTCCGCTTCATTAGATCACTTATGGGCGTAGGGCGTCCCCTCTCCCTTCCCGCTTAAATTGGGGGGGACTTCACAACAGGGCTCCGATATCTCACTTCAACTTTAACCCACTCATCCGTCTTCAAAACGATCTGACAGGTCTCCCTGGGATCTCGCTGAGCAGAGTAGAATCGCCAAACCTTCATAAGCTTGTCCCGGTGGTTGCCTCAAGTCCAATACTAGGAATCAGAGCAGGACCTTCGGGGCAGAGAGTAGCCCCCCTGTGCCGGCTGTCGGTCGGAGGAAGGGCTCTCCAAAGCCCCCTGGCTAGGAACCCATTAACCATGGGCTCCATGGGGGAGTGCACACAATCGCGCTTCCTCCTAATCCCCGGTTCATGGCACTCTTGGAGCTGTGAGAAGACGTGGCCATCACTGAGGCGCCGAAAACCGGAAGTCTATTCCATGCATAATCTTGTAAACCTCTATCGTCACCCCTCAGTCATCGTTTCTCCAAGCTAAAGAGCCTTAAGCTCTTTAACCTTTCTTTATAGGGAAAGTGTTCCAACCCTGTATCATTCTAGTTGCCCTTTTCTGCACTTTTTCCAATGCTACAATATCCTTTCTGAGGTGTGGTGACTAGAATTGCACACAGTAGTCCAAATAAGGTTGCACCATCAATTTATACTGGGACATTATGATACTGGCTGATTTGTTTTCAGTTCCCTTTCTAATAATCCCCAGCATAGTGTTGGCCTTTTTTATTGCAGTTGCACACTGCCTCGACATTTTCAGTGAATTATCTACTACGATGCGAAGATCTCTCTCTTGGTCAGTCTCTGCCAGTTTGGACCCCATCAACGTGTATTTTTGGTTAGGATTTTTGGCCCCAATGTGCATCACTTTGCACTTGGCCACATTGAACTCCATTTGCCACGTTGATGCCCACTCGCCCATCCTCGACAGATCCTTTTGGAGTGCTTCACAGTCCTCCCTGGTTCTCACCACCCTGAACAATTTAGTGTCATCTGCAAATGTAGCCACTTCACTGCTTACTCCCAACTCCAAATCATTAAAGAACAAGTTAAAAAGCATTGGACCCAGTACTGAGCCCTGCAGTACCCCACTGCTTACCACCCTCCACTGTGAAAATTGCCAATTTATACTCTCTGTTTCCTATTAATTAACCAATCATTAATTAATCCTTCCAAATTTTATGATCTCCAGATGGCATCCATAACGTAATCTAAAACCTACTCTGGGCTGTTCTTCTATCTCGCGGGCAGGTTAAGGAGGAGGCCGAAGTGGGCAAAATGGAAGAAAAGAGGGAGGGTGCCTGCTATGATGGAAAACCGTTGCTGTCCTCAACCAAATTGCCTTGCGGAACAGGCCCTGATGAGTTCCGCTAGGTTGAAGCCGGGGCCAAGAAGGCCCTGGCTCTGGTCGAGGATGGCCAAGGAGAAATAAAATCCTCATGGGTTTGCTTCCCAAGGACCTGTGCGTAGAATTGCAGCCTCCGCTATTCCATGCCATCAGGGAGCAGAAAAGTTAATCGAGTGGTAAATGGAAACTGCTCTGACGTGTGATCCAAGTTCTGACCACCGGATCTTGGCCAGTCTGGTACAGCTCCCTGTGGGCTGTGGTGTGTGTGATCCTAACTATGCTGAGCAGAGCACCGGATCTTGGCCAGTGGTCTGGTACAGCTCCCTGTGGGCTGTGGTGGGGGTTGAATGACCATAACGCTATGAACAAGACCAGGGGTTATTTAGTAGAAAAAGAGGTGCAGGAGCTCATTAGCATAACCTATTTGCATATGCCACACCCCCTGACATCACCGGAAGTGTGTCAGAAGGCGACACCCATCGCTCAGGCTCCACTGGGCTGTTTTGGATTGCTAGCTATTGGGGGGGGGGAACGTGCAGATCTGTCCTCGCAGAGGAGGGAGAGCTTCTACCTGAATAAAACTTGATCTTAAAGGTGCCACTGGACTGTTTTGGGACAGGGGGTGGCTCTGCAACTTACCTGGCTGCTTCTTGCTCTGACTGAGGGCTGCTGGGAGCAGGGGGTGGGGCTAGTTGCATGTGCCCGCCCCCTGTGCTCTTTACTGCTGGAGCTCCGCTCCTGCAGGAAATGACCCCTGAACTAGACCTCTTGTCTCGAGGCTTCCACTAGCACCCCTAGAAACGTGGCTGTACTGAGTCAGTGTAGCAATTCTGAGCTGTTGAGTATGTGGCGTATGTGGCATGCCAAAGCATTTTGAGAGAAGCTGGGGGGGTGGGAAACCAAAGATAATTTCTTCAATGTTCGTCTTCTTCACCTGTTGAGCCCCCTCTCTCTGACTTTTCTAGCTCAGCTGGCCACCTCCATGGAAGGGTTTGACATGGCCTCCGTGGAGCAGCAGAAAGAGCAGCAGAGCTATTTTGTCCGCCTGGGCTCCCTCTCGAGCAAAGTCCGCCACCGGGCCTACCAGCACTCCCTGGGCAAGCTGAGGAACGCCAGGCAGGGCACTCAAGACGCCCTTTCCCAGCTCTCCCAGACCATCGAACTGGTAAGGAAGCAACCTAGATTTTGGATGGTCCTCATTGCCTGAAGATGTCTTCCTGCAGCTGTGCATGATTCTCAGATCTCTTACTGTCAACTTAATGTGAGTGTTGCCTGGCTTCTGAATGAGGGAGAGTCCGGCTCAGCTTTGCAAGACCTGAGCTGCTATGCTGATCCTAGTTTCTTGACAAGAGCCTAACTCCTTGGCGGCTTAAGAAGTCTGCAAGTACTAAGCTGTCTGATCCGATGTTTGAGAGTTGTTAGGGTGTTGCTGTCTTAAGAAATGCCACAGGGTCTGGGAAGTATTAATTTTAGGAGTCTCTTGGAATTCTGAGCTATTTAGCAGGTCACGGCCTGCTCAGTGGGGTACAGGAAGCCAATGAGGAAATGAGCATCTGTCAAAGTAAAGTGTGCCATCTGTCAGGTTTCCCAATCAAACACTCAACAACGTTCCTTGCTAAAGTCCAGTTTATGGAGGTCAGTACTGGTGCCACCATGAACTCTTGAGTCAGGAATAACCAAATGCAAAATGGTGGTCACAGATATACCCCCTTCGAACCAGGCCCCCGGATATCACAAACCCAATAAGCAAGCCACCTACAAGCGCGGGCAGAAAGCAGCAGTTAGATTCCCAGTGGGGAAAAGCAGACGAGGGAGAGCCAAGTCTTCGAGGCCACTAGGCAGATAGCTAGGGTTGCCAAGTCCTTACCTGTCCCGGAGCGGGGGAGTCTGGGCTTGCTCCGGGAGTCTTCACATGCGCGCGCGCCGCAGGCACGTCACAGGGAAGTGACGTAAGCATGTCGGGGACGTTGGGGGCGGGGCAATCATCTCTCGGATGATTGTGGCCCCGCCCCCAACGTCCCCGACGTGCTTACGTCACTTCCCTGTGACGTGCTTTGGGGGTGGGGTTCCCTCCGGTGCCCAATCCGGCACCGCCGGGGAACGGGCCTCCCGGGCGGGGTTTTCCCCGCCCCCCGGGGGGACTTGGCAGCCCTACAGATAGCAAAGGCAGCAGAGGGTGCCGGAGAGGATGGAGGCACCTCCTCCCACGTTCCAAGGCATGGCAGCTTCAGCTGACACCATCAAGTTGCCACCTAGTCATGGCAACCCCCATGAAGTTCCACCTCATAGAGTTCTTAAGGCCCAAGAAGAGTAGAGGCAGGCCTGTAGCTGCAGTGGGGCGTTTCGGGGCCTGGCCCCCTGACTTCCTGCCAAGGGCCCCCTCCGATTTCTATCCAGCCCCCCGGCTGCCTGGCTCTCTGGGCCACTTGGAGGACTCCCCACCACCGCCTTTTCCCCAAGCGTGGCTTGCTTCCCCATCTAGGCAACCAGAGTGTGAACGCCGCAAAAGAGTTTTAAATTTTTTATTTTTATTGTATTTTTTATTTTGTGACGTCAGTGCCCCCTGAATGACAAAATCCTGGCTATTGCCTCCCTCTGCCTCGCAAAGCCAGTTTTCAGTGGTGGTCTCCCATCCAAGTACTAACTGTGGCTGCCACAGCCTACCTTCAGTCAAACAGTGAAGATCTTTGTGCTGCGGTGGCAGCTGGTGCCAAAACAATGTATTTTTTAAAAAGTCTGTGCAGCCAATCAGATGGCTTCCTAGGCAAAAGCCCCCCTTGCCACCCACCACCACTTTATACAAACACTTTTCTCACAGACCTGAGGCAGATTACAGAATTTTTTAAAAAGTGCAGCCTAGGACAGGGGTCCCAAGCCTTTTTGAGTGTGCAGGCGCCTTTGAAATTCTAACACAGGACAGTGGGCAAAATCACAAAATGGCTGCCGCAGTAGGTGGAGCCCGTCACAAAATGGATGCTGCAGGAGGTGGAGTTGACCACAACATGTCAGGGATTGAGGTGATATAGCACTCTCAACAGTCACTCTTCAACCTTTCAGGCAGAAACTCTATTTAACACAATGCCTTTTAATCTACAGGGCCAGTCAGAAGCTGTGAGTGCATAAGTCCCACCTGCTTTCTAAAAGCACTTCTGTGGGTTAATGTATCAAAAACGAGACAGGCTTTGGTGTGAATACAGTGGGAAAAATAAAATGAGTTCACCGAAGAAAACCACTGTTCTGGGACTTTAACACACTTGGTTGTACTTTTCATAGTGCTTATAATGCAAATTTCTTATATTACACAACAATCATCCTTATGTAAAGTACATGCCATAAACATAGGCAAAGCCAGTAGATTAATGGTGTGAGGAGCTGCGGTGGCTCAAGTGGTGAAGACGCTGAACTGCAGGCTGTGGAAGGTCAGTAGTTCAGCAGTTCGAGACCCGGGTGCCGCATGACGGAGTGAGCTCCCGTCTCTAGTTCCAGCTCCTGCCAACCTAGCAGTTCGAAAGCAAGAAACTGCAAGTAGATAAATAGGTACCACTTTGGTGGGAAGGGAACAGCGTTCCGTGCGCCTTGGTGTTTAGTCATGCCGGCCACATGACCACGGAAACATCTTCGGACAGCGCTGGCTCTTCGGCTTTGAAATGGAGATGAGCACCGCAACCCTAGAGTCAGATTCGACTGGCTTTCGAGCAAGGGAACCTTTACCTTTACCTTACAAAACAGAAGCTTGATGCAAATGTTACCTTCCCACTGAAGTGGCACCTATTGATCTACCTGCAAGTTCTTGCTTTCGGACTGCTAGGTTGGCAGGAGCTGGAACTAGAGACGGGAGCTCACTCCGTCATGCGGCACCCGGGTCTCGAACTGCTGAACTACCGACCTTCCACAGCCTGCAGTTCAGCGTCTTCACCACTTGAGCCACCACAGCTTGTACTCACACCTTTATCTACTTGGCTTTGTCATTGTTCATGGCATTTACTTTAAATAAGGGTGATTGTTAAGAAATCTGCACTGTAAACATTGTAAAGAGTACAACCAAGTGTATTAAAGTCACAGAGCAGTGTTTTTCTTCGGTGAGTTAATTTTCTTTTCCCCATTGCCTATGTTTATGGCATATAAGAAATTTGCATTATAAACATTATAAAAAGTACAACCAAGTGTGTTACAGTCCTAGAACAGTGGCTTTCTTCAGTGAGCTCATTTTATTTTCCCCATTCTAAAAGCACTTGGTGGGCACCAGGAAAGGTCTTGGTGGGTGCCATGGCTCCCATGGGCACCCCGATCTAGAAAATGTCCACAAATGTTAAAAGAAAAGCGGGGCCGCTTGCTCTAAAAAGCTGTACAGTTTTGCTGACTGAACATGGCTGAGGAGCCCTCCTTTGTGATTCCTTGCAGATTGAGCACATCAAACAAGGGGTTGACCAGAGAATCCAGAGCACCCAGGAGAAACTGCATCAGATGTGGCTGCAGTGGAATCCAAAGCAGTCCGCTGAGACCAGCCAGAAAGAAGCTCCTCAGCCAGAGGTAGGTTGCTCTTTTCGTTTCTGGGGAAACCATTTCTCAAGAATCCCTCGGATGCTTTGTCTGACCCTCTTGACCGGTCCCTTTTCCCCCCCCAGCAGATTGAGTCTCAAGCTTTAGAGGTTTCCCGTGGCATCGCTCAGCAGCTACACTCCACCACGGCGGCTCTGGTCTCCAACCTCCAAGGCCTCCCTGCAGGCATCCAGGAAAAAGTGAGCCTTGTCCGTCAAAATGTCGACGAACTTCGGACATCATTCTTATCTGCCAAATCCCTCCAGGACTTGTCTGCGTCCATCTTGGCCCAGAGCAGGGAGAGGGTTACCCAGGCCCGAGAGCTGACAGATGAGTTGCTGGAGCATGTTACCCACAATGCACCCCTCTCTTGGCTGGTGGGGCCCTTCGCCCCATCTGGCAAGCCGGAAAAGGAGGAAATAGAGATGCAGTAGAACTTGGAAGGCTTTCTTGTGGGAGTAAGGGTGGGCTGGTGGAAATCTAGGCTGCTGTTAGTATTGGCTTGCACATGGAATGGCCTGTTGGCCCAAACTGGAAATTGAACTAAGTTCCCTTCTAAGCCTGAGAGCACCATTCTAAAAAAAAAAGAGAGAGCAGAAAATGCTGTGGGAGGGAAGCCTGGGAATGTTATGGCAGTAGAAGTCGAGCCATGGCCTCATATTTGAGGCAGACTGCGGCCTACAAGCTTTGGCTGCCATTTTTAAGGCCTGTCCATTAGCGCAGGCAAGATGTGCTATCTGTCTGTCCTGCTGTGGCACTCGTCGGCCAATTAAAAGCAAAGCTTGATATTTAGGGTGCTGAAATCTTGTTCGTCTTCCCCCTCCCATTCCAAAATGCAAGCAAATTATTTTTCGAGACGGTAGAGAGAACTTGCAACACTTTTGTGGGATTGTTCCAGCACTGTTTGGCAGGGAAATGTCCCCTAGAGAACTTTTTTTGTGTGGGAGTGTACTGTCTTACAAACACACCTGGTGTTGAAATTGAGGAATTGGGCACAAATGTTGAATGTAATGAATAGAACCTGGAGAGGAAAAAGTGTCTTTTCAACTCTTGCATAAATATCTCTTTCTATAATGAAACAGTAATGAAATGGAATACCTACAAGGTGTAACATAAACCATTTGTCCCTCAAATGTCTTGGTTGACGGTTCTAGATTTCTGAATTCTAAAGCTACCAGGGAAAGGGGGGGGGGCAACTAAGTGAGCTGCTTCTCCTCTAACTTGAAAAAGCATATTTTCTGAAACTTGTCTGCAGTTGTACTTAAGGAAAGTTGTGCCTTTCTTGCCCCACACTGATTATATATCCCACACGTGTGCCTTGATTTCACCAATAAATGTTATTGCAATAAAGGATGTTCTTGTGTATTGGGTGGGGGGGGACAAGTTAAGGGCCTAGCCCTATCCAAAGTAAACCATTCATCTTCTTGGGAAGAGGGTGTTAGGACCTCCAGCTCTGGGTTGGGGGATATCTGGAGATTTGGGGGGTAGAACCCGGAGAGGACAAGGTGTGGGAAGGGGAAGGAACTCAGCATGGTACCACGCCGTGGAGTCCACCCTCCGAAGGAGACATTTTCTCCAGTGGAAGAAACCCACCCCAATCGGGAACTACAAAGAAACAAAAGAAAACATTAGTCAACAATCAGCAGAGCCCGATTCTGACAATATGGAACTTAACTGATGCATTCCAGTTCAGAATAAGCCAAGTTGACCAACGCTCACCAGGGCCAGCCCTGGTTAGTACTTCGAGAAGACCACCAAGGAAGTCCAGGAGTCACTAAGCGGAGTCAGGCAACGGCAACCCCACTGCCAAACGTCTCTTATCCTTGAAAGGGGGGTTGCCATAAATCAGCTGGAATTTGATGGCCAAAAAAAGGAGTTTAATACAGAGCCTGTCCAAAGCTCCATCATCACTGGTGAGCAGGGGTCATTTCGTGGAAAAAGAGGTGCAGGAGCTCATTAGCAAAACTCATTAGCACAGCTTATTTGCATATGCCACACCCCCTGACATCACCGGAAGCGTGTCAGAAGGCAACACCCACCGCTCAGGCTCCACTGGACTGTTTTGGATTGCTAGCTGTTGGGGGGGGGGGGAACGTGCAGATCTGTCCTCGCAGAAGAGGGAGAGCTTGTACCTGAATAAAACTTGGTCTTAAAGGTGCCACTGGACTGTTTTGGACCGGGGGTGGGGGTGGAGCTCTGCAGCTTACCTGGCTGCTTCTTGCTCTGACTGAGGGTTGCTGGGAGCAGGGGGTGGGGCTTGTTGCATGTGCCCGCCCCCCTGGGCTCTTTACTGCCGGAGCTCCGCTCCTGTGCGCTCCTGCAGGAAATGACCCCTTCAGGTGAGTAATGACTTCTCAGCCTCCTGGGACACAGCTGCAGATCCAAATGTTCTGCCTCCGGCTTCTGAATACAGCTACTTTAAATGGCCACGAAGGGTTGCCAGCTGTGGTTTGGGAAATTCCTGGAGAATTGGGGGAGGGACTTCAGCAGGGTATAACGCCACAGAGACCAACTTCCAAAGCAGCCATTTCATCCAGAGGAACTGATCTCTGTCACTTGGAGACAAGTTGTAATTTTGGGACATCTCCAGCCACCACCAGGAGGTTGGCTACCTATGTGTATCTGCTAACTTTACAAGACTGGTCTATTTGACCTATATAGAGAGTAAAAGGGTGTTGTCCACACATGAAGAAGAAGAAGAGATTGGATTTATACCCCGCCCTTCACTACCCAAAGGAGTCTCAGAGCGGCTTACAAACTCCTTTCCCCTCCCCTCCCCACAACAGACATCCTGTGAGGTAGGTGGGGCTGAGAGAGCTCGGACAGGAACTGCTCTTTTTCAAGGACAGCTCTTATCAGAACTACAGCTTGCCCAAGGTCATCCATCCAGCAGAAGAAGAAGAAAGAAGAGATTGGATTTATACCCCGCCCTTCACTACCCAAAGGAGTCTCAGAGCAGCTTACAAACTCCTTTCCCTTCCCCTCCTCACAACAGACACCCTGTGAGGTAGGTGGAGCTGAGAGAGCTCTGAGAGAACTACCCTTTCAAGGACAGCTCTGGCAGAACTATGGCTTGCCCAAGCTCATCCAGCGGGTGCAAGTGGAGGAGTATGGGGAATCAAACCCGGTTCTCCCAGATTAGAGTCCACACACTTAACCACTACACCAAACATGAGGGCCGTGTGGCGTGCTGGTCCAAATGTCTCACTAGAACTCAGAAGACCTGAGTTCAAATCAGGATAACTAGCTTGGCTTTGAGGCAGTCGTTCTTCCTCTCACCAGGTTCCTGTGAGGATAGAATGGGGAAGGGAGAGAGCCGTCTACCCTACACTGCGTTCCTACAAGGAATGGCCTGTCTGTTTAAAGACGAGGCTTAAAAGATAATCCCAGAATCCTCTGGGGCACACAGCAGGTTTGTGTGGTGGAGAAATCCGTCTGATAAGGTCAGAAAGTGAAAATGTAGTAATTGGGATGAACAGAACTCCATGTCTTCAAAAGGTTTCTTAAGAAAATGTGGGGCTTATTCACTAGGCCAATCTGTTTATTTTCTTTCAGTTTCCAAAACGGCCTATCCAGGACTCCCTGACCAGGCACAACACTTGTTTAGGAAATGTATATGCTGCCTCTCCAGGGAACCTACTAAAATTATAGAACAGCCATTAAAAGAATGCTAGCCATTGCATCCAACATTTAGCTTCCCCAAATAATTCTTAGGAAGCAGCCCTTGGGCCTGAAGCAGACTGTAAAACTGACATTAAAAGGTCAGCTGTTTAATTAAAAGGCTGGCTACAAAGAAATATTTGGGCCTGGCATCTAAAAAAGAGTAAGGTGTAGGTACCAGCAATGCTCCCTCTAAGCTGTGGAATCTTGTGAGCAAAAATTCTACTTTGCGAGCTACTGGCATTAAAGTTGTGAGCGAGCAATTTGGCTACTACATAAATTAGTTTGCTCCGGAGCTATCCTTCCTGAGCTAAGACAAAAATGTGTGAGCTGAAAGCTAAAAAACTGTGTGCTAGCTCACACTAACTCAGCTTAGAGGGAACGCTGGGTACCAGGTGTGCCTCAAAGAGAAGGGTATTCCACAGAAGATGTATTGGTCTGCCTCGATCTTGGAGACAAATGGGATATTTCCATCACGTATTGCTTGAGTTATGGATGATGCTTTCTGGCTCTTCTGGAATGGTTAACGGTCCAGGTAGCCAAAGGAATTGGTGAGCAGAGCTTTTTCAGGGAAGCCCTAGGAAGAGCATCTTGAAAATGTTGACCTAGAGGAAGGACTGGAGAATGGAGATATACCTGGATGCCTTTCAGGCTTATGAAAAGGCTGGTGACATTTGAACTCTGGGGAGGGGCCATGGCTCAGTGGAAGAGCCTCTGCTATGCATGCAGAAAGTCCCAGGTTCAGTCCCCAGCATCTCCAGTTAAAGAGATCAACCAGGAGGTGAAGTGAAAGACCTCTGCCTGAGAAGGAGGAGGAGGAGATTGGATTTATCTCCCCGCCCTTCACTACCTGAAGGAGTCTCAGAGCAGTTTACAATCTCCTTCCCTTTCTCTCCCCACAACACACACCCTGTGAGGCAGGTGGGGCTGAGGGAGCTCTTTCATGGACTGCTCTTGAGAGAACAGCTCTGAGAGAACTTGTAACCGACCCAAGGTCACACCTGCAGCTGCATGTGGAGAAGTGGGGAATCAAACCCAGTTCTCCCAGATTAGAGTCCGTGCTCCTAACCACTACACCAAAGCTGCTAACAGACTGAGTAGACGGAGTAGGCTTGGCCTTCCCACAGGAATCTTGTAAGCAGTGCTCCCTCTCAGCTGAGTTAGTATGAGCTAGCTCACAGTTTTTTAGCCTCCAGCTAGCACATTTTTTGTCTTAGCTCAGGAAGGATGGCTCTAGAGCAAACTGATTGATGCAGTAGCCAAATCGTTCGCTCACAACTTTAATGCCAGGAGCTCACAAAGTAGGATTTTTGCTCACAAGATCCCACAGTTTAGAGGGAACATGGCTTGTAAAGATGGTAGTCTGGGTCTACCCACAGGAAGTAAAGTGGCCGCTATTTACTGTGGGTAGACCTGACCTCTCCGCCGCCTGGTTGACTTTGATGGGCCAATGATCTGATTCGCTAAAAGGCAGCTTCATGTTTGGTGTCGTGGTGAAGTGCGCAGACTCTAATCTGGGAGAAGCGGGTTTGATTCCCCACTCTTCCACTTGCACCTGCTGGATGACCTTGGGCAAGCCATAGTTC
>NW_015159774.1:32366-33188 GCF_001447785.1 Gekko japonicus
GACCTTGGGCAAGCTGTAGTTCTGATAAGAGCTGTCCTTGAAAAAGAGCCGTTTCTGTCAGAGCTCTCTCATCCCCACTGACCTCACAAGGGTGTCTGTTGTGGGGAGGGGAAAGGAGAGGAGTTTGTAAGCCGCTCTGAGACTTCTTTGGGTAGCGAAGGGTGGCGTATAAATCCAATCTCTTCTTCTTCTTTTACCTCACAGGGTTCCTGTTGTGGGGAGGGGAAGGGAAAGGAGATTGTAAGCCTCTCTGAGACTCCTTTGGGCAGTGAACTGCAGGGTATAAATCTGATCTCTTCTTCTCTCTTCTCCTGCCATGGAAGCTTGGTAGGTGACCTTGGGGCAGTCACACGCTCTCAGCCTAACTGACCTCACAGGGTTGCTGTGAGGATAAAATGGAGGAGAATGATGTCCTCCATTGGGGAGAAAGGTGAGGTATAAATGTATAAAATTGGGGAGAAATTAAATAAACACACAAATGCTACAGTATTCACCAAATATACAGCAGACAATAAGTGCTGCCAAACCACAATCACTCGTGAAGTTTTCAGTTCAAAGGATGAGCAGAGGTTGTTCGCCATTTCCTGAGAGCCAGTTTGGTGTCATGGTTAAGCGTGCGGACTCTAATCTGGGAGAGCCGGGTTTGATTCCCCACTCCTCTACTCGCAGCTGGCTGGATGACCTTGGGCAAGCCATAGCTCTAATAAGAGCTGTTCTTGAAAAAGCGCAGTTCCTGTCAGAGCTCTCTTAGCCCCACCAACCTCACAGGGTGTCTGTTGTGGGGAGGGGAAGGGAAAGGAGTTTGTAAGCCGCTCTGAGACT
>NW_015159774.1:33280-51136 GCF_001447785.1 Gekko japonicus
CATTCCCAAAATACTCCTGCTACTTCCAGGGGCTGTCATTCCACTTTGTGGTCTTTCATTCCAGTCCCAGAACACTGCTGCTACCCCCAAGGACTGTCATTCCAGTCCCAGAAAACATCTACTAGCCCCAGGGGCTGTCATTCTACTCTGTGGTCTCTCATTCTAGGCACAGAACACTCCTACTACCCCCAGAGGCTGTCATTCCACTCCGTGGTTTCTCGTTCCAGTTCCTGAACACTCCTGCTACACCGAGGGGCTGTCATTCCACTCTGGGGAACTCTCATTCCAGTCCAGTGGGCACACCGGGGGGGCCCAGAAAGTAGCCTCGCCTAGTGTGCAAAAAACCCTGGGCCCGGCCCTGCTTGTATAAAACAGCATATTCAAGATCTGAATGTGATTTGAAACATGACACTAGACTCAATGAGGAGGAAATCTGAAGGCTCAAAGCAGGAAAGAATTCTTAGTATCACTGCAAGAGTATGAGAATCAAAGGACTTATAGCCTCCCATTGGCACTGCAACAGATGAAGCCAATGTTTTCAGAGCTGATTGAGCATTTTTTAATAACTTTATATTTTATTTTTTCTAAAAAATAATAATCAGTAAACAGTAATAAACAATCAACATAACAATCCTTAATAAAAAACAAAATCAACATATTTAGTAGGAAGCTCAGTAGTTGCATTTTTTTACCTTAGATACATAGTCAAAAAACACAAACCATTTCTCAACAAAATTTGATTTATTTATTTTTTGCCGGAGTTTCTGCAGCCAACAATTGGGATGCAAGTTTGTCCACCATAACAATGGAGCTGCGGTGGCTCAAGTGGTTAAGACGCTGAACTGCAGGCTGTGGAAGGTCGGTAGTTCAGCAGTTCGAGACCCGAGTTGCCGCATGACGGAGTGAGCTCCCATCTCCAGTTCCAGCTCCTGCCAACCTAGCAGTTCGAAAGCAAGAAATTGCAAGTAGATAAATAGGTACCGCTTCGGTGGGAAGGTCACAGCGTTCCGTGCGCCTTGGTGTTTAGTCATGCTGGCCACATGACCACGGAAACGTCTTCAGACAGCGCTGGCTCTTTGGCTTTGAAATGGAGATGAGCACCGCAACCCTAGAGTCGGATTCGATTGGCTTTCGAGCAAGGGAACCTTTACCTTTACCAAATCTCACAATTTTGCTAACCATTGTTTAATGGATGGCATCTTCTCTGTCTTCCATACTTGAGCCAACAAGGTCTTAGCTGCAATTAACATTATTGAAACCAACATTTGGTTTTTGATTGAACTTTTCCTTCACTTTACCCCCCCTCCCAAATCCTTTTGCTTACTTGGGCACCTCTACGGATTCTATGACTTCCCACACACACCATCCAGTTGACAAAAGCCACTCAATTGGACGCTTTCCAGTTACACAAAGCGACCGAGCGGATCCCTTTATAATCCCCAATAATCAAAAAGCCACCCTTTTGTTATCTACTTACTCTTGACGTGATGGAGTGAATTCTTTCAGAATCTGCTCTGCCCCAGTTCAATACACAGTTACGTACAAAAGTGGACCAGAACTTGCAGAGTAAAATTAAAATTGCAGAGTAGCATCATAAAGTAACATAATCGTAAGAGTAGCATCATAATCAAACCAAATTCATAGTATCACTTATCAGGCCGTGAGACCATGGTCCTGCAAAGAAACGTTGCTACTATTTCGGTTATTTCTGTATCTGGATTATCAAGCAAGAAAAGGAGCTTAACATTGTAATGTATTCAGTAGCTGTCATTGAATGCATGATGTATGTGAAACATCTAATTGACTTGCCATGTTGAGCTTCGTCCTGGGCTAGGATCCAAAGTGTTCCAACCCTTTTATCATTCAAGTTGCCCTTTTCTGCACTTTTGGAAAAAGTGCAGAAAAGGGCAACTCGAATGATAAAAGGGTTGGAACACTTTCCCTATGAGGAAAGGTTAAAGTGCTTAGGGCTCTTTAGCTTGGACAAAAGACGACTGAGGGGTGACAGGATCGAGGTTTATAAGATTATGCATGGGAAAGAGCAGGTAGAAAAAGAGGTACTTTTCTCCCTTTCTCACAATACAAGAACTCGTGGGCACTCCATGAAACTGCAGAGCGGTCGGGTTAGAACGGATAAAAGGAAGTACTTCTTCACCCAAAGAGTGATTAACACATGGAATTCAATGCCACAGGAAGTGGTGGCAGCTACAGGCATGGACGGCTTCAAAGGGAAATTAGATAAGCATATGGAGCAGAGGTCCATCAGTGGCTATTAGCCACAAGGTATAGATAGGGACTCTGGGGCAAGTGATGCTTTGTCTTCTTGGTGCTTGGGGGGGGTCAACAGTGGGAGGGCTTCTAATGTCCTGGCCCCACTGGTGGACCTCCTGATGGCACCTGGTATTTCTGGCCACTGTGTGACACAGAGTGTTGGACTGGATGGGCCTTTGGCCTGATCCAACATTGGCGTCTCTTATGTTCTTAAATCCATCTAATCACATTGCTAGCCCAGGAAGCACCTAGCCAATCACTTTACAGCAAGCTCCCTGAGCGGGAACGTCCGTGATTGGTCCTTATATGAACAACCATATTGGTTGGTATTTGTACAGTGGGTGTGGCTACATTAGCCGGAAGAGTTTAAAAGCAGGACAATGTAAAAGCTGAACTGTTCTGTTCTGGCTATCAGATGTTGATCCGTGTTGGAGTTGTGTTCGAGTTGAAGAATAAACTTGTGTTCTTGCTGAATCACTCTGCGACTGCTTTGTTAAGCGAGCGACTTAACAAAAATCATCAGGGGTCTCTAAAAATTGGGCTATAGAAGATCCTGATGGGACGGCAGATAGAGAGGGCACTGGAGGAGAACATGGGCAACAGTTTCAATGCAGTCCTTCATACAAGGACAGCACCTGCTAGGATCTGCACCCTTGGAATCTGCCAGATAAGATACCTGAAGGAAGAACATTAAATCTAGCCAAGGATATGGCTCTATGCAAAGAGCTAGCTATGGATAGAGGTATACTGCTGGAAGGTCTGCATTTGGAACAATCCCCAAATTTAAGGGAAAACAGGTTCTGTTAGCCAGGCTATAAAGAGTTTGTAGCTCTGATCCCAATAAATTAGATTTTATTTTTTAAAAGTCCTCAGACTCAGAAAGCATAAATAAGGATTCTAGAGATAAATTCAGGGAACGTATTCTGGCTTCGATGTAAGATAGCCAGCTGGAATTAACAGATTCAGAAAGTAGTTGGTACGTATAACTGTTTTGGGGGCATTTACATTATTAAGGGGACAGTTAATTAAATTACCTGGGTAGTGTCCCACATCTTTAAGGGGTGGGGAGGCCAGACTTGGTCAAAGAAACGCAACAACCGGGGTGGGGAGACACTTCTGGTATGCTTGTTTGTTTGGCATACTGCTTGCCCCTCCCCCCACTGCAAGACTGAGGCTACATTTAAAGTTTAAAGAATGCTATGTTTGAAGAAAGAGTTTTGTGGGGCGTGGTTGGTAATTAAGGGGGCATGGCCCCAAGATGACCCACTGTGGCTACAGGTCTGCATAAGGTTCTGTTTCAGAAATGTGAGCAGGTTTCAGAAATGCGAGAGCCAGTTTGGTGTAGTGGTGAAGTGTGCCGACTCTAATCTGGGAGAACCGGGTTTGATTCCCCACTCCTCCACTTGCACCTGGCTGGATGACCTTGGGCAAGCCGTAGTTCTGTCAGAGCTGTCCTTGAAAAAGAGCAGTTTCTGTCAAGAGCTCTCTCAGCCCCACCTACCTCACAGGGTGTCTGTGCTGGGGAAGGGAAGGGAAAGGAGTTTGTAAGCCGCTCTGAGACACCTTTGGGTACTGAAGGGCGGGGTATAAATCCAATCATCATCTTCTCCTTCCTCCTCCTCCTCCTCCTCCTCTTCCAGCCCCATCTGCTTGGCTGTCTCCCTTCTCTTTGCTTCCCATGTCTTTTTCGGTTGTGCATGTATAAAACAAAAAATTCAGCAGCAGGCATTTCTGTGCGTTATTATGGTCTGAGCAGTTCAAAGCCGGAAATCCCAGCTGTATACACTGAAACGAAAGTACTGGTTAAAAGAGGAAGTGCTGTGGTTATGAATTATGGGCTGCGTTTCCAACATGGTTGTCTTCCATTTATGTTCTTCAAACCGAAACTTCTATAAACAATATCTGGAGCAGGCCAATTTTGGAAACACCTCTAGCAAAAAAATTGCTGGGTATTTTTTTTTGTCCCACAGTGATGAAACGATGCTGAAACCGTTGTTTCGTTTTATGCTTTGGGTCTAGTTTTCCCACCTGATGACAGCGATGGAACAGCGATCTCTTCGGACCGTCGAGCGGAGGCATGTTATACTGTGCAGGGTCAGGTTTGTATAGCCGGGTGCTTAGATCCCTTCTTGGGGACGCTGTTCCCAATGTCTGGTATCTAAAACACCATACGCAAAACCAGGATCATGGGTGGGCCAGTAATGGTCACATTAGCCACCGACAGCCTCAGCCTTCCCATCTGCAATGTGGGCCTTTGAACTTTTAAAAGGCAGAGATTAATTTTTACGAGGGTCATAAACTCTATTTTAAAAAAACCCAAAAGATTCCTAGGTCCTGCAACAGCTCACTATATTTGGTATAGTGGTTAAGTGGTGTAGTGGTTAAGAGCATGGACTCTAATCTGGGAGAACTGGGTTTGATTCTCCACTCCCCCACATGCAGCTGCTGGTGTGACTTTGGGTCAGTGACAAGTTGTCTCTGAGCTGTTCTCTCAAGGGCAGTTCTCGAGAGAGCTCTCTCAGCCCCACCTGCCTCACAGGGTGTCTGTTATGGGGAGGGGAAGGGAAAGGAGACTGTAAGCTGCTCTGAGACTCCAAATGAAGGGCAGAGTATAAATCCAATCTCTTCCTCTTCTTCTCCATTAACCTTTGAAATGGGCCTGGAATTCTTTGAATCTGTTCCATTGACAGCCCCCAATCCTGTGCAGGTTCACTGAGAAGAAAGCTCTACTGAGGTCAGTGGGATGTTTTTGTTTTTTTTTAATTATAATTTTATTTTCCACACAAACAAGTCAAACAGAAACATACATAAAATTGGGGTATTCCATTCTACATCACTGTTTAATCTACTAGAACTACCTCATCTATATATGTAATAGCCAAGGCACCCCCCGCATGTGGATATCTGAATCCGCACATCAGGGGCACCTGGGGGGCAGGGAGATTTTCCTGCACATTTGGGGCAATCCCCAGATGTGCAGAAAAATCTAAAAACTGTAAAAAACTGTAAAAAACTTAAATCCCCCCAAAGGTAAAGGAGCGTTCCCTGCGCATGTGCAGGGAACGCTCTGAGAAGCCTTTGCCCCCGCCCCCACCACTGGAGGGGGGAGGAGGCGGGAGAAGGCTTGGCGGGCCAGCCAGCTGCTCAGGCCTCGCCGCCGTGGGGGGGAAGGGAGAAAGCTTGGTGGGCCCAACAGCTGGGAGCTGCGTGGCCTCGCTATTGGTGTCGGGGGGGGGGCGGGGGAGAAGTTTTGGCAGGCCTGGCGGGAGCCGCACGGGCCTCGCCGTTGGCACCAGGGAAAGGGGAGATGCTTGGCAGGTCCGGTGGGAGCGGCACAGGCCTCGCCGTTGGCACCAGGGGGAGGGGAGATGCTTGGCAGGTCCGGTGGGAGCGGCACAGGCCTCGCCGTTGGCACCAGGGGGAGGGGAGATGCTTGGCAGGTCCAGTGGGAGTGCCGGGGGAAGGGGGGAGGCTTACCTGCAGCTGCTTCCTCCTCCGTGTGGAACTTCCCCCCGCGCGAGTGTCACGGGTCCCCCTTCTTGTACATTATCTAAATACATTTCATTTTTTCACCTTATATTATCTTGCAATCTTTTGCAGATATATAAGTATCAACTCATTATTTACTACTAAATCAGACTTTGTCTAAGCCTTTTGTTATATTCTTCAATTAACTATATTTAAAGTCTATAAGTCTTATTTTCTTCTGGATTAGACTTTAACTTAATGCTTCATTATACTTTTCAGTCCATTTATGGAATCTTATTCTGCTTTGATTCTCACAGTTTCCATCAACAATTTTTACTCTTTTTGGTAGCGCTTCATCCTCTTCTTCATTTTCTGGTTTCTCCTCTTAAGTTTTAGAGTCATGTTTCTAGAGCTCAAATACACATCTTCAAAGGTTTTGTTTCTCTTTGTAGGTGCATAGTCCATTCTGTAGATCATATTGGTTTGGTTGTAGGTTTCCTCTATATCTTGTATATATACAGAATTTTGTATATCTTCTTTCCATTGTTTCTGAAGTTCCTCCCTCTTAGTAACGATTTGTTGTGATAAAGTTTCCAATCTGTCTTGAATAGAATCCAAAGCTTCTTTCAGTGCCACTCTGACAGCAGTAATAACTGTATTCTGAATTAAAACTTGGAGATCCTCTAAGGAAATCTGCAATAATTTAATATCTAGAGGATTCATTATAATGGAAGATGTAATTCCTGGCACCTTTTGCAATGTATCCATGTCATCCATTTTTAAAGCCTTGCAGTCACACAATTTCTAATGTTTACAAAACAATACCTGATATATTCATATTAAAAACAGAGACACTTCCAACATAAACCAAGAATCTAATCAGTTTTCTGGAGTACAATACAATAGAGTCAAAACACAGTGAAATTTTGTGGTTTCTAGAAAGTATACAATTAAGATACAGTGCAGTACAATCAATACACAGTAAAAAAAAATTGGTTTCAACAAAAGAAAATAAAATGTTATGGGAATATGGCGTATAATAAATTCAAAGTAAGACCCAGTTCTTCTTTTTCCTGTTAAGCAACAAAGTATTTGTAATCCATTTATAGAAGTATAGTTAGTTATAATCCTTATTAGAGTGGAGTTAATTATAATCCTTTTCAAGATCTTCATGTATTTCCAAATGCTTTGCTTATAGTTCTAAGGGGAAAAAAATAATTTTGTTACTGCTTCAGTCCAGCCCAAAGTCAAATAAAGCCAATTTTTCTCAAATGTTATATTTCATTGGGTGATATTATAGCCTCAGACAATAGCCTTTTCTATAGGAAAATGATATCAAATAAAGATAAGACAATATCTTACCTACAAAAAACTTGGACCAAAGAAGGACAGATATCAGAAAATATGGCAAGCAAAATAATGGAGGGAAAGTGGTTAAATTTAATGAAATGGAGCATAAGTTCTTTACAAAATGGTATAAAACACCAGCGCAATTAGCAAATATGTTCCCAGGAATGAGCCCCAGATGCTGGCATTTTAAACAATCTAAGGGATGGTTTTCCCATATGTGGTGGGAATGCCCAGAGGTTAGTGCTTTTTGGACAAAAATATTACAAATTATAAGGAGTATCTGTAAAGTTTCACTGACTATAAACTTCAATTTAATGCTAACGGGCACAATAGGGAACCCAGCAGGAAGCAAGGGGAACCAAGCTATATTTAAAGCCATGATACCACCAAGCAAAGCAGCGATCGCTCTAGACTGGAAGGACAAGAGTAAGGGGACAGTAGAAATCTGGCATAATTATTTGTTCGATTTTATACAGTCGGATATAATTGAGAAGCTGAACCGGAAGACCACATGGGAAGACAAGATCAAAGGGATCAGGACGAAATGGAAGACCTACCTAGAGTGGATACCATCAGTAGGAAGAAAAGACATTCAGTGCAAGATTCGGACTCTGTGCCCGTGGCTGGGAACAAAGGACTAACGTACTGGAATAGCAGAGGGGGGAGGAGAGAGGGAGGGAGGGTTATAAACTGTCACGTAATGTACGGGTTAAAAGACAATGTGTAACATACATCAAAATTACATAAAAATAATATATATATAAAAAGCGGGGGGTCCAATAAAGAAGAAGAACAGATTGGATTTGTACCCCGCCCTTCACTACCCGAAGGAGTCTCAGAGCGGCTTGCCAATCTCCTTTCCCTTCCCCTCCCCACAACAGACACCCCGTGAGGGAGGGAGCTCATGAGAGAACAGCTCTGAAAGAAATCGTGATGGACCCAAGGTCACACCAGTAGCTGCATGTGGAGGAGTGGGGAATCAAACCCGGTTCTCACAGATTAGAGTCCGCGCTCCTCACCACTACACCAGACTGGCTCTCACTCCCCTCCCGAAACCCCGCCCCCCCCGGCTCCACTCCCCAAATCTCAAGGTATTTCCCAATCCGGAGCTGGCAACCCTACTCCAGAGTGAGATCCAAGTTCTGGAGCACCTTAAAGACCAATAGGATGTCCAGGTTATAAGCTTCCAAGAGTCAGAGCTCCCCGTCAGAGAACTTTGGCTTTGGAAAATTATCCCCATGGACATTTCCTTGCTTTTTAAGGTGTTACTGGATTTGAATCTTGATCTTCTTGAAGCGATCTTAAAGGATTTGTCTAGTAAATTTTAATCGGACTCTTTAGGAGTTCAGGGCAGTCTGCATGTTTTCCTCTTCACAAATACTCTGTGAATTAAATTAGGAGGAAAGAAGGTGTGACAGGCCCAGGAGCAGGGATCATTTCCTGCAGGAGCGCACAGGAGCGGAGCTCCGGCAGTAAAGAGCCCAGGGGGTGGGCACATGTAACAAGCCCCACCCCCTGCTCCCAGCAGCCTTCAGTCAGAGCAAGAAGCAGCCAGTTAAGCTGCAGGGCCCCCCCCCCGGCCCCCTGGCCCAAAACAGTCCAGTAGCACCTTTAAGACCAAGTTTTATTCAGGTACAAGCTCTCCCTCCTCTGCGAGGACAGATCTGCATGTCCCCCCCCCCAATAGCTGGGAATCCAAAACAGTCCAGTGGAGCCTGAGCGGTGGGTGTTGCCTTCTGACACACTTCCGGTGATGTCAGGGGGTGGGGCATATGCAAATAAGTTGTGCTAATGAGTTATGCTAATGAACTCCGGCACCTCTTTTTCTACAAAATGACCCCTGTTGGGGTCCGGTGACTTTCAAGGCAGTGTGAGGATTGGAAGCCCAGTCCCTTTTATTCTAGCCAGACACTCAGACTATTGCATCACATATGGTAAGCAATGTCTGCCTTCAAACGCTGCAAGCGTTTTTGCAAGAGTCAGTCCTTCTCGGAAAGGTTCAGGTGTGCCCAGCTGTGTCGGTCTGAAGCAGCAGAACAAGGTTTGAGTCCAGTGGTATTTTTAAGATCAACCAAGTTTTATTCACAGTATAAGCTTTTGTGTGCAGGCACACTTCCTCAGATACAGTGGAACAGAACCCACTCAACCATTGCTTATAGGGGGTGAGGGGTTGTTGTCACCGTGCAGGGCTCTTTTTGTAGCAGGAACTCCTTTGCATATTAGGCAACCCCCCCCCCAATGTAGCCAATCCTCCAAGAGCTTACAGAGCTCTTCTTACAGGGGTTACTGTAAGCTCTTGGAGGATTGGCTACATTAGGGGTGTGTCGCCTAATATGCAAAGGAGCTCCTGCTACACAAAGATCCCTGTAGGGCCATTTAGAGTCAAGATGCATAAGTCAAGATGCTGTTTAATATCTATATGCGCTCCCTTGCCCAGATTATCCGGAGAAGATATGGGCTGGGTTGTCACCAGTATGTGGATGACACCCAGCTGTATCCACTGATGGACGGCTGCCCGGACACAGCCCCAGGACATCTGGACAAGGAGTTACAAGCTGTGGCTGGATGGCTACGACAGAGCCAACTGAAGTTAAATCCATCTAGGGGTGCGGTCAGACAGCGTGCTGGGAGCGGTTTAAATTGCTCCAGCCCTGATGCGCTCTTTTTTAACCTGGAGAATCGCGATCACACTCACCTCCTTGCTCCGGATCGCTGCGCAGCCACATCGCTCCCCGCCGTCCACACGCGGAAGCGTGCGTCGGTGTTGTTTTTCTCTCTCTCTCAGTTTGGGCATGCGCACAGGTAGCCATCTGTAGAACTAAAATTTTCGCGCGTGCGCAGAACAGCGATTTCCACTTCAACCCGACTGCTGGAACACTTCCCGTTAAACTTTAAAGGAACACTTCCCTTTAAACGTTTACCCCGAAAATGGCCTCCGTGAGATCCCAAACTGGTCTAAACGCTAAAACTAGGCACCATTTAAACATTGTTTTTAATAACACGGTGGTGGACCTCCACCTATGAGCACACCACCAACGCTTAAAAAAAATGGCAGGCGAAAAGCAGAAGCCTCGGGCAGCTTTTGAGCAGGGAGGGGGTTTAAACCGGAAGTGGCTCGACACCGCAGGAGCGATCAGACGTCAGAAAAGTGTAGCTGGAACTGGAGAATCAGGAAAACACCACTTGGGGACCTGGTATCAAAATACTCCGGGTTAAAGCGGTTTTGAGCCGGAAAGCAATGGCTGGGGACAGGAGGCAGATGTTGACCGTGTGATCGTGCAGATAAAATCCGTTTCTGAGGTGGGCCGAAAGCGGACTAAACGGCCCGTCTGAACGCACCCTAAGATGAAGGTCCTGTACCTGAGTCATGGGGGATTGGGTCACGGGATCAGGCTCCCAAGCTTCAATGGGGCTCCATTGGTGCCTACGTCGGGTGTGAAGAGTCTGGGGGTGTTCCTGGATGCCCCCCTCTCCAGGGAGACCCAGGTCACCACCACTGCCAGGTCTGCCTTTTTCTATCTGAGAGAGATCAGGCCCCATATCTCACTCTCCGAGACCTTGCGACGGTGGCCCATGCAATGGTCACTTCCAGACTGAACTATTGTAACTCTCTTTATGCAGGGCTGCCCTTGACTCTGCTCCGGAAGTTGCAGCTAGTGCAGAATGCGGCAGCATGGGTGTTGATGGTGACGCCTGTGCAGGCTCGTATCCACCCAGTGCTGCGTGAACTGCACTCGCTGCCTATTGAATTGTGGATCTGTTTCAAGGTGTTGGTGCTTACCTTTAAAGCTCTTTATGGCCAGGGGCCAGCATACCGTTGAGACTGCCTCTCCCCATACGAGTCCCGGAGGGCACTGAGGTCCACAAGCTAACATCTCTTGGTGGTCCCTGACCCCAGGGACATCCGATTAGCCTTGACCAGGGCCAGGGCTTTCTGAGCCCTGGCACCCACCTGGTGGAATGAGCTCCCTTACGAGATCAGGGCCCCACAGGACTTACTGCAGTTCTGCAGGGCCTGCAAGACGGAGCTCTTCCACCAGGCATTTATTTATTTATTTATTTGGATTTATATCCCGCCCTCCCCGAAGGCTCAGGGCGGCTAACAGAGGCATAATGCCAGATAATAACAATAAAACAGTATAAATTACTAAAAATACAGAATAAACAATTAAATTGGTTGAGGCAGCGGATGTCCCACCCCAGCTTTTGGCCAATCACCCATCAGAGGCCTGGATCTGATTAGGCATCTGATTAGGCACCTGGATTTGACTGACATCTTGATCGCTCCATTTTTACATGGTATTTTATGATATTATTCTGTGCAATCTGTCATTTTAATGTTGTTTTAATTATATTAATTGATGTACCCTGCCCTGAGCATGGGTGGTATATCAATCAAATAACGAAATAAATAAAGCTGAGATGGGATGTAAGAGAGATCTGTGAATGGCAGTAGATAAGCAGAAAAATGCAAGAGTTAACAAACAGATGTGGGAATGAGGTTTGAGTCCAGTGACACCTGCAAGACAAAGTTCATTGCTGGGTACAAGCGAGAACTGAGAGACTTAGTATGTACAGTAATTCAGATTCTTTGAGATTAGTGAACATACTAATTTCGGATCTGCATTTGTCCCAGCCTTCTGACTCCGTCTTCAAAAAACCTGTCTACATTTGGTTTTGTTTTCACACTTCAACTGTGTGAGTATACTTTTGCCCTCTCATGGCGGCTCTATTGTAATTGCATCTCCACACTGCTTTAAATGAATCTTCTCCAAACAACATTCAAACAAGCATAGAGAAAGACGGCGTCACAGAAGCACGAAACTAATTTAAAAATGCAAATGCAGATTCGACATAAGTCTCAAATTAGTGTACATACTAAGTCTCTCAGTTCTCGCTTGTACCCAGAATTGAACTTTATTTGTCTTGCAGGTGCCACTGGACTCAAACCTCATTCCCACATCTGTTTGTTAACTCTTGCATTTGTATGCTAATTTATTGTCCATTCACAGATCTTTCTTACATCCGGTACTTATGCATCTTGACTCTAAATGGCCCTTCCTGACAACCACCCCTATCCCCTATAAGTAATGCTTGAGGGGGTCCTGTTCCACTGTATCTGAGGAAGAGTGCTTGCACACAAAAGCTTATACCGTGAATAAAATTTTGTTGGTATTAAAGGTGCCACTGGGCTCAAACTGCAACAGGCAGCCTCCCAAGGTTAGGATATTTTGCAGGGCTACTGCATAGTGAGGGATCCATGTGCAGTTGGTACACAAATGTACACAAATGTAGCAGAATTATCTGTCCCCGCAAAGAGTGGGTGAGAAGAGGGCAGACGAGAGCAGTGACTCATGCACAGATGCAGCAGGCCTCCTCCACTGTGGACGGGGCTGTTTGGAGTTCAGCACTATGCCCAGGTCGTGGATTACTGTTGTGGAGTCCACCTTATTGGAAGGGAACCGATGGTTCCACCTTTCATTCAACACACCTGCAAGCTTCACTCAACTGGCTGGCCTTTCCCAATCGTGTTCCAGAGGGGGGATTGGGTATAGTCAATAGAGTAGGAAGAAGCTGACCACCCTGTAGGTAGCAGGTATTTAGTGGCCCAAGCTACAAAAACCGCTAGGCAGGCCTTGGTCTGTGAAATAAGGAATGGGCCCTGAGCATGTGCAGAGCACTTTGCCTAAAGATCCACCATGGATCTTTAGAACTTGGTGTCCATAAATATGTGAGGGCTGTACTCTTTAGGAATCCGTTAGGAATTAACTGGAATGTTTTTTTTCTGCTATGCGATCTGGTGACACCCCCCCACACACACACCCCTAGATTACAGTGAACAAGCTGTTCGGCGTTCCACGGATGTCCCGCATGATAAACCCCGCTGCTGAAACCATGAACAGAGAGAACCCTGCTGTGGGGGTCCAGTTTGAAGGGAATGGATCCAATCCAGCTGCTGAGGGGTCTTCCTCTCCACCCGGGAGTGGTGTCCCACATATTCAGCTTGATCTCAGACCTCTGAGTGAGTACCAGAGGAGGGAGGGGGCAAAGAGGCAAAACGCACGCGAGGTGGAGAGGTGACGGGGCTTGAGTTGTGGATGTGTCCCTCCGTAGCCACAGAGTCTCAAATCAAAGACAGGATCGAGGAGGAAATGAAGGAAGCTGCGGATGTGTCCACACTGACAGAGCAGGAACCGTCTGAAGAGAGGAACGGTGGATTTGAGGCAGCATGGGACGGTGAGAGAAGAATTCCTCCTCGAGCGTCGGAGCAGGAGGCGACAGTTGTCAGCTTGTCCCCAACAATGGAGCCGACGGCCCTTCAAGAAGCCCCTGAGAAGGTACTCGTCTTCTGAGAGCCATCCAGGGATGTGGAGCCTCATCTTTATTTATTTATTTATTATATTTATATCCCGCCCTCCCCACCTTGGTGGGCTCGGGGCGGCTAACAACATAGATATATATATGCATACATTAAAACTCCAATATATATATACTAAAACCAGCATAAATTAAGATGACAAGATAAAACCGTAGGTACGCAACACATAAGGAGCTGCGGTGGCTCAAGTGGTTAAGACGCTGAACTGCAGGCTGTGGAAGATCAGTAGTTCATCGGTTCGAGACCCGAGTTGCCGCATGACGGAGTGAGCTCCCGTCTCTACTTCCAGCTCCTGCCAGCCTAGCAGTTCGAAAGCAAGAAATTGCAAGTAGATAAATAGGTACTGCTTCGGTGGGAAGGTAACAGCGTTCCGTGCGCCTTGGGGTTTAGTCATGCAGGCCACATGACCACGGAAACGTCTTCGGACAGCACTGGCTCTTTTGCTTTGAAACGGAGATGAGCACCACAACCCTAGAGTCGGGCTCGACTGGCTTTCGAGCAAGGGAACCTTTACCTTTACCTTTTTACGCAACACATAGCTATAATACAAGATGGCGACATTCTGTCATCCTTTGAACGGCTGCCTCCGGGCTCCTACCAGGCTGTTAGTCATCCGGCTGGTGGTGATATTGATATTAAGGCCAGGTTGGTGGTGGTATTGATATTGATATTAGGGTCAGGGCCATGGTGTTGGGTGGCACCCGAGCTTCCTCTTTGGGAAGAAGAGGAAGAGATTGGATTTATACCCCGCCCTTCACTACCCAAAGGTGTCTCAGAGCGGCTTACGAACCCCTTTCCCTTCCCCTCCCCACAACAGACACCCCACAACAGACATGGATTCTGCACTTGTGCAAAGCACCCAAAAGCTAGAACCATTTGACAGCAGGAGAGTGGGGGGGGAGAGAAAGGTCTTATCTTGGACTCTTAAAGTAACACGCCATGCAGTGAAAACCTGGGTTTGCTGTGAAAGGTACACCTGACAGCTGAGGTCGACCAACCCAAATCTCTTAGAAACCAAAAATGAGAGATCACGGGAGGAAGTGGAATTCCAAGAACGACATCCATGACAAAAATAACGAAGAGTCAATCAAGATAAGTTGCAAAAACGTTTACTGTAGTCATTCTGCAGAAAATTTTCTTCTGTCATTGCTCACACGCCAACGAATACTGCGCGATGAAAACAATCCGTTTCACAATATTTGCTTTATCTGAGCGTGTAGCCATCCCAATTCTTATCACTTTATTGACTCTTCGTTATTTTTGTCATGGATGTTGTTTTTGGCGACCCTGAATCTGAATCTCTAACATGTATTCTGTAAAAGGGTCAAGAATTGGGTAGCCCTGTTAGTCTCTCCGTAGCAGTCGAAAAGAGCAAGAGTCCAGTTGCACCTTGGAAGAAGTGAGCGGTGCCTCACGAAAGCTCATCACCTGCCACAAATTTTGTGAGTCTTTAAGGTGCGACTGGACTCTTGCTCTTTTCTACTTTTATAGAAGTGTAGTCTTCTTAATTCACACACGTCATTTTTTAAAGTTGTTGTTGTTGTTCAGTCGCACAGTTGAGTCCGACTCTTCGCAACTCCATGGACCAGATCATGCCAGGCCTTCCTGTCTTCCGCCGTCCTCTGAAGTTTGCTCAGTGGACACATACATATCTTTGCTGCTTGGCTAAAATTGTGGAAAAGTCTCCATGACCTCCAAATTATTGTAATGGGCTACCTCTCCCAATTCCAATTCTAACTAGAGAGATCATTAATTCTGCTTCACATTGGTTTAGAGATTTCATCTCCTAATTTTAGATTTGGGTGAAACAGGACTATGGAAACCGTGGGAGAAATTAGGGTGAGTGTTACAGAAGCATAAGAACATCGAAAGAAACCTGCTGGATGAGACCAAAGAGTCCATCTAGGGAGGCCCCCCATTTCTCATGCTGCCCAAAGCCTGTCTCTGTTGGCGGCCTTTCCGCAGCTACCATTCAGAGAAGTATACTGCCTCTGAACTTGGAACTGACATTGTAACTAACAGAAGCTGAGTTCTCTTCTGTCACAGAATCCTTGTTCTGAAGCCCTTTAGGCCTGTGGTTGGCCACCACGTCATGGGGCAGTGAGTTCCATCAGCTAGTTAGGCATTCTGTGAGGGATTTCCTTTATCTGCTCTCAAGTTACTGCAGTAGGTTACCCCCTCCCCCAGTTTCTACTATTATGAGTGTGGGAGACAAAGAGTTCTATCTCATCCTGGGAAAACCCTCTTGTGAGGGAAACTTTTTTGTTCTGCCGAATCCAATCACTGCAGCAAGGAGACCAGGCTGTGAGTTCAAATCATTCTCTGCTATGAACTCACTAGGTGGCCTTAGACAAGGCCCTCAAAGCCCCCATCTGCTATGGGGCTGAAAATAATAGGTATAGGTTGCCGGCCAGTGTTCCCTCTAAGCTGAGTTAGTGTGAGCTAGCTCACCATTTTTTAGCCTCCGTCTCACACGTCTTTGTCTTAGCTCACAAAGGGTGGCTCCAGTGCAGACTAATTTATGTAGTAGCCAAATGGCTCACTCCCAACTGTAATGCCAGTAGCTCACAAACTAGAATTTTTGCTCACAAGACTCCACAGCTTAGAGGGCGCATCGGTTGCCACCCACCAAGTGCTTCCTGGATTTTTCCTGCTATTGCAATTGATCTCCAGATGACCAAGATCAGTTCTCCTGGTTGGACAAAATGGTTGCTTTGGAGGGTGGGCTCTACGGCATTATACCCTGCTGAAGTCCCTCCCCTCCCTAAACAGGGTTGCCAGCTTTGGGTTGGGAAATACCTGGAGATTTTGGGGGTGGAGCCTGAGGAGGGCAGGGTTTGAGGAGGGGAGGGACTTCAATGGAGTATAATGCCATACGGTCCACCCTCCAGGGGAGCTCATTTCTATCACCTGGAGATCAGTTGTAATCCCAGGAGATCTCCAGCCAACCCTGTCCCTAAAACCCACCCTCCCCATGCTCCACATCCAAAATCGCTTGGTCCTTCCCAACCCAGAGCTGTCAAATCTGGACTGGTGTAAGGATTACAAGAAGGTAATGTATGAGAAGCATTTTGATTCTTTGAAAGCATGCATGCATGCATGCATGCATATATGCTTATATATATATATCTACTAGCAGTAAATCCCGTTGTAAAAGCAATACAACGAGCTCTAGAAAGATGTGATGTGTAATGAATGCATTGGCTGGAAGCAGGTTAAGTCCATATTAGAAGTATGTAATAGAAAGTCTCACATACCTTATGTTACACAATAACCGGTGTCTAAGGTCGCACAGTGTGGGCCACAAAATGCAGCACACAGGGCTCTGTGGAGTAATTTCTACAATTGGGCAGTCTGCAAACATAGATCTGCCTGTGACTGTGTCTGTATTTGTGCTTTGCAGCATGCCTCGGGTTTTTGGCTTCCTATTTTCTATGTGTCTGGTCCCATCCTCTATCTCTCTTTGTGTGTGTATCCACTGGCATTTTTGTGATAACTTGGGCTGGTTCCCCCCCACACACACCTCCTCTATGCTGACAACTGTTTATTTGGTGTGTGTGTGGGGGGTTCCGTTGTGGAAAGTGTTGCCTCAGCAAACTTGGCTTGGAGGCTAGAGACTCTGGGTTTTGTCCCCTGAGGGAATCAATTGTCGCATGGCGAGGAGAGCTAAGACAGTAGCTGTGTTCACCGGAGTGAAGCAACCGTCTTCTGAGGAAAGGTTTGGTGGGTGATGCTTCTGTGGGTGGGACTCAGGCAACTCAGCCAGTGGATAGGGACACCTGAGTGACACATCATGGAGCCAACTGATTTAGGGGCATGTGGAATGTTTAGAAAGTACCATCCCACTGTTGTAAAATAGTCAAAAATTGTTTAATACTCAGACTATTTGATGGATCTTGCTCTATTGGAAAGAAGAGAGTTCTTTGCTTTAAAAATACTTTATTACTAAGGGAAAAAGGTTCACGGGATTGCTACAAATCAACATAACACTAAGAGCTACATTTCTATGCTGCCTACAGACAAAACAAGCACACACGTAATGGAGAATTCTCTCCTTCTTCTTGACCCTTGAAAGGAAGTCACCTGAAACAAATGACCAATCTGCATCAAAGTAGAAGTTACTTTTCCCGGGCTAATTCCCCATTGGCTCAGTGCCAGGTATCCCTTCCAGGTCAGTCTAAACAATAGCAAACTAGGAATACAAGTTAACCCCATAATGACTGAATCAGACCTTGTAAACACATACATTTCCAACACCCCTTCTCAAGGTCTAACATGTAAGTCATACATACACATACAAAAATGTTATTCATTATTCAATTCAACATTTGTACCAATCATATTCAACATTTTATGTAGACGTTCAAATTTCTCTTTGGTCAGTGGCT
>NW_015159774.1:55348-57699 GCF_001447785.1 Gekko japonicus
TTTAAAATAAGCCTCTGTGCCAGCTCAGCTCAGCTCTGTCTCTCTCTCTCTATCCAACAAGCGTTTTAAATAAACCATCCTCTGCTACCAATTTGTTGTAAAATAGTCAAAAATTGTTTAATACTCAGACTATTTGATGGATCTTGCTCTATTGGAAAGAAGAGAGTTCTTTGCTTTAAAAATACTTTATTACTAAGGGAAAAGGGTTCACGGGATATGCCTACAGACAAAACAAGCACACACGTAATGGAGAAATTCTCTCCTTCTTCTTGACCCTTGAAAGGAAGTCACCTGAAACAAATGACCAATCTGCATCAAAGTAGAAGTTACTTTTCCTGGGCTAATTCCCCATTGGCTCAGTGCCAGGTATCCCTTCCAGGTCAGTCTAAACAATAGCAAACTAGGAATACAAGTTAACCCCATAATGACTGAATCAGACCTTGTAAACACATACATTTCCAACACCCACTACTCAAATATATATAAGGAGAGATACTTATTATTATAGCAAAAGAGAGGATGGGGGAAAAGATAAATGACTCCGCCAACTACCTCCCTGGCTGTTCCTGCAGCCAAAACTGCTGAGAGACCCCTGATTTCACTGCTACCACTCTGTTCCGTGGGATGCCCCCCAGAGACACACACAGAGAAAAAATCTCTGTTCCCCCACCCCTTGTTCTGTGAAGGAAAATATTTTCAAAACAAGGAAATTATGCAAAAATAAAAATAACAAGGGGGAAAGACTAAGATTATAAGGCGGTAGGAGAATCTTCATTGCAATTATTACACATGCATATTACAAAGAAATCTTTTTGTCTATGAAAATTTAAGCAAGACAAAAATAGGGACCACGGTGGAAGAGATCCAAAACAAAGAAAATACTATACAAAAATACAAAAACTAGAAAAGTAAATGATTTTGATAGACTGTAAAGAATTTATATAATATATTTTAAATATAATCAAATATATACATGTCTGAAAAATAAACTCACAAGTTCTGATGCATCACAAAACAATATAGCTAGAAATAAATAGTGCGGGGATTCTCTGTTCTATATGTCCTGCTACTGCAAAGGAATAGTCCAAAAATGTTCTTCTTCCAGAGCTTGGTGCTTGTAAGAGAAGTGACCCAACAATTCAGTCACTACAGGAGAAGCGATCCAATGGCTCCCCGGATGTACAAGCTGTTTCCAGCTTTCTTTCTCAAGAATCACTTTAACAATTCCTTGTATAAATTATTTTCTGGAACCAATCTCCATCCTTATAACAACATGTGCACTTTCCCCATGGGATTTAGGTTTTGTATTTTTGTACAGGGTGTCTTCTTTGTTATGAAAATTTAAGGCCTTGTAGGGCCTATCATGAGAGAGGGCCTAGGGAGGAATGCAAATGACTCCTGAAGAGTTCTGGTGTTCGATAGGCCACTACTTTGAGGCTCAGGTTTGCAAGCTCTGGGTTGGAAAATACCTGGAGACTTTTGGGGCGGAGCCTGAGGAGGGCAGGGACTTCAGTGGCGTATAATGTCTTATTTATTTATTTATTTATTTATTAGATTTATATCCCACCCCCCCCACAAACGGGCTCAGGGCGGCTCACCGTTTACGGCACCATGTGTCAAATCAGCATAAAACATTTAAAACAAGATAAAACAGTCATACGTTAAATACAATGAGATACAATTAAGTGCTCGCAATAATGGTCGTTCTTTCGTCAGTTTGAGGTGGCGTGCAATAAGATGTGATACCAGGGTCCCGATTCAGCCATACTTCGGCCTCCCACGACGCTGTGGCTCGATCTTATAAAGAGCCAACCTATCACCTTAGAGTCCTAAGCAGCCATTTTCTTCAGGTGAACAGATCAGTATCACCTTGAGATCAGTTGTAATAGTGGGTAGGGCTGTATTCTCCATAAGGCTGACTAGGCCGAAACCTAGGGGCCCCGCAGGGACTAGGGGCCCATCAATTTCCCCCCCCCCCCGAGGCACTATTTTCTCTTCATAGACAGCCTGTAATACATAACCTCTATTAATAAGACAACTGCTTCCTTATTGCAGTAAAACACATTTTGTCTCTTATATTAAAACGCCCGTAAATTATATATTTTTAATAAATAATGAAAAATTTGTTCACTTCAAACTCTTACAGTATTGAAGAATTATACCCCCAAAATGTGCTCTCCTGAAGAGTTCTACTCCCACAATAAAGATATTAAAAACTGCAAATAGAATTCTTCAGGAGACCCTCAAATAGGCTTGCCGAACTGCGGCGGGGGATCCATGCGTCGTTGAAGGATCGTTGCCAAGGGGGACAGCAATCCGCGCTGCACCGGCGTTGCCAGGATGTGACGCTA
>NW_015159774.1:58574-80123 GCF_001447785.1 Gekko japonicus
CGGACGTCCCCAATGTGACATCATCACGTTGGTGATGCTCCGCCCCCTCCAGGAACGCCCCCAAGTCCCCCACTGGGGGCGGAAGATGGACTTGGCAACCCTATGCCAGAGTCAGGCTGTCAGCTGTAGTGGGGTGAAAGACTGAAGTGCCGGAGGGCCCCCGAAATATGTGAAAACCCAGGGGCCTGGCCATGGGTTAAGATGGGCCTGATAGAGGGAGGTTATTGGGGCAGCTGGTTTGGAAATACTCCGTTCGATTTTTTAAATGACAGCTATGCATGCTTATTTATTTTAGGAGGGCGAAGAAGAAGAAAGGATACCAGCCCCACGTCTGGCAGCTGAGAAAGATTCTGTGGTCCCACAGCCCCCAGAGGAAGAGGAGCTGGTGGTACCTGACAAGGAGCAGGAAGCTACATTGTTGCTACCAGGAGAAAAGCCCTCAGTTCCACAGCTACTGCCAGAAAACGAAGAGAAGATCCCTCAGTTGCCACCAGAAACAGAGCCCTCACTCCACTGGTTGCCACTGGAAACGGAACCCTCACTCCACTGGTTGCCACTAGAAATGGAGCCCTCAGTCCCCCAAACTCCACCACAAAAGGAGCAGAATGTCCCTCAATCGCCAGCAGACATGGAGCCATCAGTACCCCATCTACTACTCGAAAGGGAGTCACCAGTCCCTCATCCACAAGTATTTAAGGAACCATCTCTTCCTCAGGCACCAGCAGAGACGGAACCACCAGTCCCTTGTTCACTTAAAGAGACACCTGTCCCTCAGCTGCCACCAGTGCAGGAGTCCATAAGTCCTCAGCTGGTACTGCAGTCTCTCCCAGAGAAGGTATCTCTCTTTTTGCATATTCTGTTTGGGGAACAAGGGCCTAATCTGTTTTTCCTCCCGGTGGCTTCCACCTCTGGGATTGGAGAAGATGAGGCAGCCATGAAAAGATTCTCCCGTTTCCAAAATTAAATTAATATCTCTAGCAGTTTTGTGAATGGAGAGATCATGGTGGCAGTGGAAGTGTTGGTTGCTTTTGGTTCCAGGGATGCTTCTTCAGTTATCCAAATTTCCCTCCCAGTTTTTGAGTTCTGAAGACCACGGTCTGGTCTCCAAAGTAGAATGCAGAAACAAGGAATTCTCCATCATTCTTGTGTTTATCTTTTTTTTTTTTAGCACTGCATGCGCAGTTGAGCACAGCTTTCCATTCCTACATATTTTCCTCCTTTATGTTTCAATGCGCACGTCACCCTTTCCAGGCTACAAGTCGTGCACCACACACAAAAAAGCAGTTTTGACAACTGCATTGAGACTTTTAATGGCGTTTTACCAGTGCTGCTGTGTACAACAGTGAAGCACAGAGAAAGTCTTCCTACAACTTGAAATATGAGTTGCTTTTTTGATGTTGTTCTACCAGTGCCCTAATTTTGTGCATCACAGTAATGGGGTGGAGCAGAAAGATGCAAATTAATGCCATAGCCAACTGCAGCGTTATTGGATTTGTGAATTAATTGTACAACTTCTGGCTCAACCAGAATTAGGGAGGAGACTGATGCAGATCAGAGTGAACTCCAACAAAGGAAGAATGGGGGGTGGGGAGAAATCTCTTCTATGTATTTTCTGTGGGAACTGGATATGCAAAGAGCACTAATCCTTGAAAGGAGTGCTACATATGTGAGCCATAAGCACCTTGTCATGAATCATCCCTTTTCTTGGTCTCTCTCTCTCTCTCACTATATATTATCTAGTCTAGGGGTGTCAAACTCATTTGTTATGAGGGCCGGATCTGACATAAAGGAGACCTTGTTGGGCCGGGCCACATGTGTCATAAAATGTAATGGCAGGTAGCAGAGATATAAACTTCATAAAGGGCACAAACACAAAGGGTTTTTTTTACAAAATAAAAACATGCTTAAAACATTAGCTCTGTAAGCTGCAAACCTACTTTTGATTTATTGACATTCACCACAGAAATCTCATGCTCAGAGTTCTGAGTCTAGGACCCAGGTTAAAACATGAAATGCCCGAGTGACTAAGAGAGTCTGACAAAGCAAGCTATGATGCAGCAGCAGCAGCAGAACTGAAAGCAGGAGATGGCCAGTTCCACTGCGGGCCTGATGGAAGCCCTCCGGGGGCCTGACCTGGCCCCCGGGCCGCATGTTTGACACCCCTGACCTAGTCCTTTTAAAATGTAATATGTTTTCTTTCAGTCTATGACAATCAAGGAACACATGGCTCTGCGGGGGACGTCGCCCTACAGGTCTGAAAGATCTGCCTTCCAGGAAGAAAAGGAGGCCACGATCCTATCCGAAACAAAGGTAGATCTTGCCCGCAATCCTCACCCACAGCCTTGTAAGATATCAGAACAGGATGCAGCCCAGAGGTGTCCCCCGAGCTGCGTCAATGCTTCAAAAGAGAATTCAAACTTGATGTTGGGAAGACCGTTCTGTCATCCCCAGTTCTGTTCCAAGATGTTGAATATTCAACAGACAGTCTCTGAAAATCTCCCATGATACCAGTTTTATTATTCTGTGTTGGTGGCATGCAATAGTTGACAGGTGATGGCATTTCACAGTAGTGTTTAGCAACAGCGATCTTTCATAAAACCCATGTGGGTGCTCGTAATCTGGCAGTATTTGCTGTGTGAGCCACAAGGAGATAGGGACAGACAGGATTTGACAGATGACATAAATGGGATCAACCATTCAGGCTCTGTTGGTTGACAGTTTATGATGTAGGGCTGCCAGATCCAGGTTGGGAAATATCTGGAGATTTGGGGGTGGAGCCTAAGGGGGGGAGGGACTTGTACAGGATTAACCCACTCAGTCCAGTGCAGGAATGTGAGGGAACCCTGCACGTTCAGCACATTAAGCAACAACTACGAGATAGTCTAGACTCTCTCTGGTCTCACAACAGTTTGCCACCAGAACCTGTTTGTAAGAGTTCCCTGCCTTGCCTAAGGGAAGAGATTCAAACCCTTAGTTGGCATCTGGGACTTACACATTACAGTCAGAGTGGTAGCTTTATGTGGTCAGCGTTAGACACAAGATTTAGCCTTGGAGTTCAGTTACACATCAGAAACAATTAGAAATAAGAAGGATCTTTATTCAGTACAAAGCATAGCAAACAGACTGAGGATACTGAAAACAATAAAAACCTACGGCTATTTGTCTTAACTACACATTAAGCATCATAGTTACCAATTGAAGTTCAATAGTCCATACAGGTCCATGGTATATCAGTCCAAGTAAGCACCAAGGGATTTTGAATAGAGCATGTGGTCCGATTGTCAAAGCAGCTCTTTGTTTCCCAAAAGACAGCACTTCAGGTGCAATAAAGCAGCAATGGCAAGAGGAGAGAAGAGAGCAAAAGCTATCACTCCCATAGGGACTGACGGAATTATACCCCAATCTAGTCATAATTAGCCGTGGCCATTCAGCCTATCACGAGCAGCAGGGGTGTGTGGCCAATTGCTGGTTGCCATGGTTGCCAACATCAGGTAGATGAGGATTGGCTAGAAGTTTGGGGACCCCGTCTGCAGTAAGGTGACCCAGCCACTAGCTTTCTTCATTGCCTATGTGACAAAACTCATGTGAGGCCTAGTGTGGAGTCTAGCTTTTAGCATGAAGGTGTGAAGGAATGTGGGTATACAGCATGGCTATTAAGTTGGTTCAGGCCATTTGGTCTCACACTAGACCATTTGGGGCCTGCAACAGGAAATAAAGACACAGCATGTCGTCAGAAAGACATCACGGGAGAAGGCATGTGAATTTAGAAAGTAATATTTCTATACAGGACTTCAGTGGGGTATAATGCCATAGAGCAGGGGTGTCAAACATGTGGCCCAGGGGCCGGATCAGGCCCCCGGAGGGCTTCCATCAGGTCCGCGGTGGAACTGGCCATCTCCTGCTTCCAGTTCTGCTGCCGCCACTGCTGCATCATAGCTCGCTTTTCCAGACTCTCTTAATTGCTCAGCGATTTCATGTTTTAACCTGGGTTCTAGACTCAGAACTCTGAGCATGAGATTTCTGTGGTGGCCAATAAATTAAAAGTAGGTTTGCAGCTTACAGAGCTAATGTTTCAAGCATGTTTTTATTTTAAGTTAAAAAAAACCCTTTGTGTTTGTGTCCTTTATAAAGTTTATATCTTCGCTACCTGGCATTACATTTTATGACACAGATGGCCTGGCCCAACAAGGTCTCATTTATGTTAGATCCGGCCCTCATAACAAATGAGTTCGACACCCCTGCCATAGAGTATTCCCTTCCCTGCGAGCAGGGCAGCTTACATCAATAAAAATACAATAACACTAGACTTAAAACAGCATTAAATGCCCTTGCGAATGGCATCGCTGCCCGTAAGTTGGAGGTGGGGCCAGAGAATGCATCACCCCTGCCCAATCTCTGTCCCTCATCGCCTGATTCACATCTTCTCTTTGATTTTTATTACTAATCAAAAGTTTCAACAGAGCAAGCTTGTTGTCATATGTGTGATTCAATTGAGACTCTTTTTATGACGTATTTTTTCTGATGCACACACGGGGCTCCAGTGGAGATCTCAGGTCCCCAGTCTGCCTTTCTACTAACCCAGAGGCAGCTCTGTCTTACTACTATTAAGTTTCAGCTTGTTCACCCCTGTTACTGACTCCAAGCACTGGGAGAGATCATCAACAGAAACCCAAGGCAGTGAGCGTCATCGCAGAGTGGGGTTTTAAACCCTGGTCTTTGACCAACACTCTAACCACTGCACCACACATGCCCTCCGCCAATCCTTCCTTCAGATCATAGGTGATTCCCAACCTACAAGTTGCGTTGGGCAGATGACATTTAAGTATATTTTCTGTTTTTCTACCTGATATCGCCCACTTTTGTTACTTACTGGTATGTTTCTTTGATGCCATTTCTACTCCGCTGGTACACACACAAATGAATATTAGTGAGTCCGATCAGACGGCTCTTTAGATCCGCACGAGGCACGATTGCCTCATGGATCTAAAGGTAATGTCCAGACACAAACATCTGGGCAATGTCCCGTTGGCATCCCGTTTTGGAGCCATACTTAAAAGATAGCACATTAAATCTGGGGTTTTCGGTTACCTGCGGGACAACTGCGGACTTTCACCCGTCTTATCGTTCTACCAGTGCGCAATCCTCCCGTCGGGGTGGTCTGACGTCAGACCATCCTGAGCGGGCAGCATTTTAAAAAATCTCTACAGATGTGTGGATCAGCAAGGACTTGCTTTGACGCCTATGCGCATGTGCAAAAAGGTTTTTTTTTAAAAAGGATGCACTGTGACGTCTATGAGCATGCGCAAAAAGATTTTTTTTAAAAAAAACTGACCGCGCATGCCTCCTTCGGTGGACGCCTTCTAGACAATCCACAATGGAGGCAGTGCCGCGGTAAGGTGATTCACCAGGGGGATGTCTGGTCATGCTACAGTGGATTAAAAAGATTGGGATAAAATTCAAACTGGCATAATCGTGGGATTAGCTGCCCGTCTGAACGCACCCACAGACTGCCTGTACTTAACAGTAGATTCAGGTGGGTAGCCATGGTCTTCTGAAGCAGTAGATCAAAGTTTGAGTCCAGTGGCACCTTTAAGATCAACAAAGTTCTTTGTTCAGTTACTCACCAACTGTATTAACGTAGCCCAACCAATTTTGATGCAATACAAGAATTTTGTTTCAATATAAGTCAATAATAGATGCCAGAATTCAGCCAATTTAGTCCATTTCATTTTCTGAGGATAGAATTATCCTCATTCAGACAACTTTTTACATAAAATGTATTTTGTCCTTCGGCAACTACTTAAATGTGGTGTTGCATTAAGTCAGTGAACCAGCTTATACAGAACCACTGTGAAATCAGGCTTGAGATTCCTGTATATTTCCAATTCTGGTTTCCAATGTAGTAGGAGCAGTAATTAGGTACAACTGATATTTATGAAGTATTTCATAACTGAATCTGTATTCATAACGTAACAGTGCAAATCAAATGTAACAGAATATTTATATCCATGAATTGCAAGACACTTGTTAAAATTCAAAAGTAGTTTTATTTGAAGGTTTAGCATCGCCTTGGGTGAGTCAGGGTTTGTTAAATGTCCATAAGTTTATATTAGCAAAATGTTTATTTTTTCTGACACTAAAGCTCTGTATGAATGGTAGAGCTATGTAAATATTGTTTAAGCTATGTTCGTTTTAAACATTAAAGGCATTATTTATGCGTCAAGAAAACTATATTAAGGGAAAAAACCCAACAAAGGCCCCGGTCACACCGCAGGAAAAGCTGTGGCGGAAGTGCGGCTTCTTAGAGCCGCAGCAAAAGAGAAGCGCAGCAGCAGGATCAGACAGATCCCCTGAGTCGCTGTGCATATGCTCCCCAGTGTGATCCGATGCCGAGGGGGAAGCCACGGACAGGAGAGCGAGGCAAGTCAGCTGCGCATGTGTGTGCATGCGCAGTATGGCAGGGGCCTTGTATGTATGGACTCGTAAATTCCATTTCATCATACCTGAGGACACGTGCGTGCACACGAAACTCATACCTTGAATAAAACTTTGTTGGTCTTAAAGGCGCCACTGGACTCTAAATTTGTTCTTATGCCACATGTTAATTAGCCCTTCAGCCCCTACCTATAAGTTTGAACTTCACCTTCCTTCCAATGTATTTGAAAAAGTGTGGCTTGCACAAGAAAGCTCATGCCTTGAATAAAACTTTGTTGGTCTTAAAGGTGCCCCTGGTCCCAAACTTTGTTGTCTATTCTTTTTAACTTAAATTTTTAATTAACTTTTTCAATATAAACAAAACTAACATTAATACAAAAATGTATAACAACAAAACAATCTAAGAAAGAAAATATAACTTTGATAAACATGAATAATACAATAAGTATTTAAGTAATATAACAGATGATAACAGAGTCCACTTATTTAATAAACTATAACACTAACATACTTCTTAGGCAAGTTACAGCTTTTGTTTCCTGACTTAGAGACATATTCTCTATTTAACGGTGGCAAACTACAAGGAAAAGCTGAGAAAACCAAGGGTCATAAGTTTGATTTGCAGGGAGAGGAAGCAGAAACGAGACAGAGGTCGAATCTGCATTTGCATTTTTAAATCAGTTTCGTGCTGCTGTGACGCCGTCTTTCTCTATGAGTGGCGTAATCTGCATTTGTCTTTCCCACTGGTGTCCCAACCTTCTGACTCCGTCTTCAAAAAAACTGTCTACATTTGGTGTCGTTTTCACACCTCAACAGTGCTAGCATACTTTTGCACGTCCACATATGTTTATCCTTTCGGAGTGGCTCCACTGTCATTGCACCTCCGCACTGCTTTAAAAGAATCTTCTCCAAACAACATTCAAACAAGCATAGAGAAAGATGGCGTCACAGCAGCACGAAAATGATTTTAAAATGCAAATGCAGATTCGGCCCTTGTTTGAAAGTAGTTTGGAGACGATTCATTTAAAGCGGTGCAGAGGTGCAATGACAAGGTGCCACGAGAGGGCAATAAACATATGCAGATGGGCAAAATTATACTAGCACAGTTGAAGTGCGAAAACGAAAGCAAATGTAGACAGTTTTTTAGAAGACGGAGTCAGAAGGCTGGGACACCGGTGGAAAAGACAAATGCAGATTCGGCCCAGAGATCGAGTCAAAACCTCAGTGCTAGTGCTGGAATAACCAAGCACTAAGCATTCGTTGATAATGATGAAAAGGGACCTTGTGGATTCACCATCTTCTGAAGCTGGACCACATCTCTCTTATGCACATTTTTTTAATCTTTTAGGCCGGACCAGGGAGAGAGGTTGCCTTCACATCCATCCTGGCCTATCCAGAGCCAAAACCAGCTGCAGCGCCCCCTGGAGGAATAGGTGCCTCCCTCAGTGACACTGTGGAAGACCTCGCGTCCCATCTGAGGGAAGTCGGCCATGCCTCCAAATCAGCAATGGCCAGCAGCATCTCTTCGTTCGTGGCTTCCCCAGTTGGCCAGGTCTTTGCCCACACCGTTGACCGAGCCCTGGAAAAATCCGAGGAATGGCTGGACTATTATCTTCCTGTGTTGGAGACCGATGTTGGTGAGAAAGGGGTAAAAACAAAACAACATTCAGAGCCAAACTTGTTTTTTTTAAAGCAAAGTTGCATATTTACATCTCTCCGAACATTTCAGTGTTTGTTGAATATTTCATAGGTGTCTTTGCTAGGCTTGCCAACTTCCAGGTGGGGCCTGGATATCTCCCGCTTTTACAACTGATCTCCAGCTGACAGGAATCAGCTCCTCTGGAGAGAAAATGGCTGCTTTGAAGGGTGGACTCACTATTTGTATGTGCTGTCCCTCCCCAAGTTGAGGAGCGCATACACGGTGGCGCGTTGCAATGCATTTCCATCTGCCCAAATGAAGGGTCGCTTTCAGGGCATCCCAGGAAATCAACGCTACTGCGACCACCCATTAGCAATGATAGATTCGCTTGTCCATATACAGGGGTCATTTCGTAGAAAAAGAGCTGCAGGAGCTCATTAGCATAACTCATTAGCATAACTTATTTGCATATGCCACGCCCCCTGACATCACTGGAAGTGTGTCAGAAGGCAACACCCACCGCTCAGGCTCCACTGGACTGTTTTGGATTGCTCGCTATGCGGGGGGGGAGCAGATCTGTCCTTGCAGAGGAGGGAGAGCTTGTACCTGAATAAAACTTGGTCTTAAAGGTGCCACTGGACTGTTTTGGGCCGGGGGGCTGGGGGGGGCTCTGCAGCTTACCTGGCTGCTTCTTGCTCTGACTGAGGGCTGCTGGGAGCAGGGCGTGGGCCTTGTTGCATGTGCCCGCCCCCTGGGCTCTTTACTGCCGGAACTCTGCTCCTGTGCGCTCCCGCAGGAAATTACCCCTGTCCATATATTTCTCTACTGCCCCAACGCAGCTGGGAGAGAAAAGTTCCTGAGGAAATGGATACAAAATTTTCCTTCCTTCCCGGAACCCACAAGGCTGAGACTTCTGCTGGCGCATTTTTATTATTTTTTTGCTATACTGTGTTTTTAAATGTTTAATCTTTTTTTTTAACCTTTAAAAATTTTAAATTTTATGGTGTATGGCCTGTGGGCTTTAAACCCAATGAACTGATTGATTGATTGAAGGGGGGGACTCTGTGGCGTTGTACCCTGTTGAGGCCCCTCCCCTCCCCAAACCCCGCCCTCTCCTGGCTCCACCCCCAAAGTCTCCAGGTGTCTTCCAACCCAGACCTGGCAACCCTAACCTTTGCTGTTTAAATTTGACATTCTCATAATTATGGCTGAGTCATCATATCTGGGAGAAAAAACACCAGAAAAAGAAAACAATGTTTATTCTGCCCTTCCTTCTAGGAGTTTGGAGTGAGGTTCTCTCCTCCTCTGTTTTATTGTCACAACAACTCTGTGAGGTAGGTTAGGCTGAGATATTGAGAGAGAGAGAGAGAGCAACGGAGAGCAACTGGCCCCGGGGCTATCTAGTGAGTGGGGATTTGAACCTGGGTCTCTCGCATCCAGGTCCAACACTTTTTAAGCAGAACAGGGTTGCCAAGTCACTTACTTGGCACAGCGGGGGAGAGTGGGTCCCTGCCTGGGATGCGTGTGCGCGCCGCGGTGACGTCACCACCCATCATAACGTTGGGCACATCACCCGCCGACGCTCTAGTCATCAGCTGATCCCAGGGATTTCCTACCCTGGAGATGGAAGTCCTAAATGACAGCCAAGCTTGCTGATGTCTTGTGTGTGTCTCTGTGTATTCTCCTCCGCAGCAGCAGAGGAAGAGCACGGTACTACCTCGGAGGACCTGTGCAAAGAGGGCTGCTTCGTGCGAATCAACTCCCTCTCGACCAAACTGCGCAACCGGGCCTTCCTACTGGCGCTGCACCAGCTGAAAACGACCCGGCAGGCTGTCAAGGAGACCCTGCCGGTGCTCGATCAAGTGCTAGACGTGGTACGTAGAAATCACACTCACTCCCGGAAGTTCACCGTCACATTCTCCTCCCCGAATCTTTGGTCGCAAAATGTTCCCTGGATAGTCCCTGGAGGCCTGAATATTCGCAGAGTGTTTGATGCCAGTATTTCACAGTCTGTGGCACTGGAGTTCAATATTTGCTCCCTGACCCAGATAGCCCAGATTAATCTTATTATGTCTCGTAAGCGAGCAGGGTTGCCCCGGTTAGTATTTGGATGGGAGACGACCAAGGAAGGCGAGGCTTGTTACACAGAGGCAGGCAACAGCAAACCACCTCTGAACGTCTCTTCCCTTGAAAACCCTATGGGGTCGCTGGCAATGTTCCCTCTAAGCTGTGGCGTCTCGTGAGCAAAAATTCTACTTTGTGAGCTACTGGCACTAAAGCTGTGAGCAAGTGATTTGGCTGCTGCATAAATTAGTTTGCTCTGGAGCCCTCTTTCCTGAGCTGAGACAGAAATGTGTGTGCCAGAGGCTAAAAAACTGTGAGCTGGCCCACACTAACTCAGCTTAGAGGGAACACTGGTCGCTGGCCATGAGTCAGCTGTGACACTTGACAACACACTCTGTAGTGGTTTAGGAGCGCGGGCTCTAATCTGGGAGACCCGGGTTTGATTCCCCACTCCTCCACAGGCAGCTGCTGGTGTGACCTTGGGTCAGTCACAAGTTCTTTCAGAGCTGTTCTCTCAGGAGCAGTTTTTGAAAGAGCTCTCTCAGCCCCACCAATCTCACAGGGTGTCTGTTGTGGGGAGGGGAAGAGAAAGGAGATCGTAAGCTGCTCTGAGACTCCTTCGGGTAATGAAGGGTAGGGTATAAATCCAATCTCTTCATTGCTGTTCTCGAAAGAGCTCTCTCAGCCACACCTACTTCACATGGTGTCTGTTGTGGGGAGGGGAAGGGAAAGGAGATTGTAAGCTGTTCTAAGACTCCAGGTAGTGAAGGGGAGGGTATAAATCCAATCTCTTCTCTCTTCTTCTTCTTTCCACCACCATGACCCTTGACTGGGGAGATTGAACCAGGGATCTGGCATTGCAAGGTGGGCAGTGACTATCTGGCTGTGTTTGACAGCTGACACACAATATTTCTGACAGGATTGGACACGTAGTGGTGGTTAGCTTTTTTGACCGTACTGTCAGAACCCACAGCCAACGACGGAGTACACACTTCTTTAGAAAGGTTATACTTTTATTGAAGAGCCATAGATGCATTAACACAGTCACTGTTAAGAATAGCAGTTGCCTCTTGAACCTAATGAGATATAGGGCATTCGTATGCACACACCCCCACTGCGCTGGCCAATTAGGCACCCTCCCGCGTGCGGGCTAGAGCCGGCAAGCGTTACTAGGCGAAGCTGGGAATTGTCCGGCTCCCACGGCTGGCCTGGAAGGCAGACAACACACATCACCACCTGTACTTCTTTAGAGATAAGCATTGCAGCGCAAAGCAGAGAGAAAGGAATGCGAAAGCAATTTACACAGACACCAGTTTGCTCTGGAGCCATCCTTCCTGAGCTAAGACAAAAATGTATGAGCTGGAGGCTAAAAAAATGTGAGCTAGCTCACACTAACTCAGCTTAGAGGGAACACTGGTGATAATACCTGTCAGCTGCGACTGGAGAGTGTTCTGGTCCAAGATGGATTTCACCCTCCCTTACAGGAGTGCTGTCAGTGAGGGTCAGAGATCATCTGCTACCAGGAAAAGAAGGCAAGATCTGCAGAGCACTGGAATTTTGGGCAATGGAGTGACAGAGAGGGGAGAAAAAATAATAATATTTCGATCTCTTATGACTAGTCCAGTCTTTTCAATCTCAGAAGCTAAGCCATGGGGACAAAACACCCTGTGTATAAAGTTGTCAGCTATGCCGCCATAAGGGTTGGGGGGTGGGGTATTCGCTTGCCTGTGTAACAAGTACGCTGCATTCCTTCTTGGCTTGTGTAATGCTTGCTTATCTATGGCCTTGCAGGTTTTGTGTAGTGTCTGGGATTCAGGGAACCGTGGGAGCGCTTTCGGTTCTCAGCTTCGGCCCTAACGGCCTGGGGCTCTTTCTCCTGCGCGCTGGAATGTGGCCAATTGGCCTAAGGAAGGGTGTGTGTGCATATGAATACCCTATATCCCATTATGCTTGTAGGGGCAACGCCATTCCTAACAGAATGTCAGGTTCCACAGCCAACAACTGAGTACACACTTATCAGAAAGGTTATACTTTATTGCAGAGCTACAGACGCATAGACACTATAGATGCAAAAGTAAACAAGGAAGTCAAATAGATATTGTTGTATCAAAAGCATTCAAATATATGGTAGATAATTTCATACCAGTTGAGTATATGTAATAATCATCATACCTGTTACATGTGTAGGAAAATCAGACACCAGATAACAAAACGCCTTAACTACAATAAGTGAGCCTGGATTCCTAGGGAAAAGAGTAAAGCACAGTATAGGTGCTAGTGCCTCCCTAGGTAAAGGTATCCCTTGCTCGAAAGCCAGTCGAATCCGACTCTAGGGATGCGGTGCTCCAGGGCTCTTTTTGTAGAAAAAGAGCTGCAGGAGCTCATTAGCATATGGTATGCTAATGAGCTACTAGGCGATTCGCATATGCCACGCCCCAGAAGTGATGTCAGAAGGTGAAGCAAAAGGGGGGGAGGCATCTTCAAAAGCCTCCCCTTCCCTTCCTCAGCTGGCCTGCGGGGGGGAGCAAAGAGAGAAGGGGTTTAAAGTTTAAACCCCTTCTCACTAGAGTTGGGCCACAGGAGGAGGAAAGAGGGAAGGAAAGAGAGAGAGAGATGGAAAGAAGGAAGGAAAGAGGGGATAAAAAGAGAGAGGGAAAGAAAGAAGGAAAGGAGGGAAAGAAAGAGAGAGAAGGGAAGAGGGAAAGGAGAGAAGGAAAGGAACGAGAGAAGGAAAGGAGGCAAAGAGAGGAAGGAAGGAAGGAAGGAAGGAAGGAAGGAAGGAAGGAAGGAAGGAAGGAAGGAAGGAAGGAAGGAAGGAAGGAAGAAAAGGAAAGGAGGGAAAGATGGCAAAGAGATGGAGGGAGGGAGGGAGGCTCTCCCACCCCCACCCATTAAGCCCCCGCCACCCCCGCGGATCACTTACTTACCGCTTCGGCGGGGGCTGGGGAAGCCGGGGGCCGGGCTCTCTGGCCTCCCCCAAGTCGCAGTGCTTGTGCGTGGGCCTGGGGTAGCCCGCAGCGGGGCTCTCCGGCGTCCCCCAAGCTGCAGCGCTTGTGTGCGGGCCCGGGGAAGCCGGCGGCGGGGCTCTCCGGCCTCTCACGAGCCGCAGTGCTTTTGCATGGGAAGCTGGAGGCGGGGCTTGCCACCACCACCATTTGCCGGGGCTTCTGGGCTGCCAGAGCAGCACTCCGGGGCGCTCTGGCCCCAAAAGACCCCTGCTTATCTCCATTTCCAAGCCGAAGAGCCAGCGCTGTCCAAAGACATTTTCGTGGTCATGTGGCCAGCATGACTAGATGCCAAGGCACACAGAACTCTGTTACCTTCCCACCGAAGCAGTACCTACGGTATTTATCTACTTGCAATTTCTTGCTTTCAAACGGCTAGGTTGGCAGGAGCTGGGGCCAGAGACGGGAGCTCTCTCCATCATGCAGCACTCGGGTCTCAAAGTGCTGAACTACTGACCTTCTGGTCTGCAGTTCAGCTTCTTAACCACTTGAGCCACTGCAGCCGTAGTAGTGCCTCCCTAGTCCTCCATAAATGATCAATCAGCGTCTTTTCAGGAGCTAAGCAGGGTCAGCCGTGGCCAGTATTTGGATGGGAGACCACCAAGGAAGTCCAGGGTCACTATGCAGAGGCAGGCTGTGGCAAACCACCTCTGCACGTCTCTTTGTCTTGAAGAAGAAGAAGAAGAAGAAGAGATTGGATTTGTCCCCCACCCTTTACTACCCAGAGGAGTCTCAGAACGGCTTACAAACTCCTTTCCCTTCCCCTCCCCACAACAGGCACCCTGTGAGGTAGGTGGGCCTGAGAGAGCTCTTTAGAGAACTGCCCTTGAGAGAACAGCTCTGACAGAGCTTGTGACTGACCCAAGGTCATCCAGCAGGTGCAAGTGGAGGAGTGGGGAATCAAACCCGGTTCTCCCAGATTAGAGTTTGCGCACTTAACCACTACACCAAACTGGCAAAATCTACACCTTATGGCTTTAAAACCCTGCAGGGTTGCCATAAGTCAGCTGTGACTTGATGTAAAGAAAAAATACAGGGTTGGGGGTGACTTGAAGGCACAGAATAGAATTCATATGGAAATTCAGGGAGACACCAAATTATTACGTGTAGAATCAGGTAGCCAGAAGCACAGCTGCTGAGATGTGAGATTTGGTTATCCATATTCTACCTATCAAACTTGCATGCTCTCCTCTGTTAAAAAGGCAGCATCAGACAGCCCACACATTATACCTGGGCCCATACACTACAGAGAACACCACAGAGAACACCACAGAGAGCCAGTTTGGTGGTAGTGGTTAGAAGCGCGGACTCTAATCTGGGAGAACCGGGTTTGATTCCCCACTCCTCCACTCGCACCTGCTGGATGACCTTGGGCAAGCCATAGTTCTGGCACAGCTGTTCTTGAAAAAGAACAGTTTCTGTCAGAGCTCCCTCAGCCCCACCTACCTCACAGGGTGCCTGTTGTGGGGAGGGGAAGGGAGAGGAGATTGTAAGACGCTCTGAGACTCCTTTGGGTAGTGAAGGGCGGGGTATAAATCCAATCTCCACCTCCTCCTCCTCCTCCTTCCTGACCTGCTGTTTGCATTCTATTTTTTCTGACATTTGTATTCATTATACATAGCCATAAGCCACACGAGAGCTCAGATTTTGGCTGAAAAACAGGATTTAAAAAATGCAGTCCTTTCAACAGCACACAGCCTTGGGCCGGATACAAGCTCTGACATTTCACATCCCGTCCCCCCCCAACCAAACTTTCTTTGCACTCCCTTTGCATCAGCTGCACTGCTTCTCGGTGTTCTATGGCTCACCATTCTTGGTTTGGAGTTGAATATGAATATTCTGTGACAACACTATCACATTTTAACCCTGTCCTTCTTCCAAAGAGTTCAAGGTGGCATCCAAGGTTCGCCTCCATTTTATCCCAACAAAACCCCCTGTGCAGTAGCTTAGGCTGAGAGAGACTGGCTGACGGGCGAGTGGGAATTTGAACCCGGGTCCCTCAGGACCTAGTACGAACTCTATCCCTGCACCAGACTATAGCTGAACTAAAGGCGGGGGGTGATTATAAAGCTAGAGCCTGTTTGGAGAAACTAGGTCCACAAAATTCAGAAAGTGCCTTGTGTTTGTTACAATGGTATGGAGGTCTTTTAAATATAAAGGTAAAGGGTAAAGGTTCCCTTGCTCGAAAGCCAGTCGAGTCCGACTCTAGGGTTGCGGTGCTCATCTCTGTTTCAAAGCCGAAGAGCCAGCGCTGTCCGAAGACGTTTCCGTGGTCATGTGGCTGGCATGACTAAACACCAAGGCGCACGGAATGCTGTTCCCTTCCCACCGAAGTGGTACCTATTTATCTACTTGCAATGTCTTGCTTTCGAACTGCTAGGTTGGCAGGAGCTTTTAAATATATTTTAAATATATATATGTCTATTTTCTGTCATCCAGTTAGAACGTACCCGTAGCCAAAATCTTTTGAGCATTTCAAGCATCCCTGAGTCACTGCACCACTTGTGGGCGCCAAAGGGCCCGAAACAAGAACCACCAATGAGCACAAGGACAACAGGAGTGTCTGCCAAAAAGGCTCCATCCATAGTGCCTGAGGTATCTTGATGAAGAACAGGTATCATGAAGGGGCAGGGGCTAGAGCAAACAGCCTTCCACTAGGGGAGCCAATCGCTTTTGAACAGCTCTAGGCCTTATCATTGAAATGCGACAGGCTCCCCCTGTAGTGCCCCCTAGTGGCAGGGAGTAGAATTAGGACTGCCAAGTCTCCAGAGCCTGGGCTTCTTACAGGGGCGACTGTAAGCTCTTGGAGGATTGGCTACATTAGGGATGTGTCGCCTAATATGCAGAGGAGTTCCTGCTACAAAAAGAGCCCTGGTTGTGGAGACAGAATGAACAAGGATGAACTTTAGAGGAAGAGTGGGATACAAATATGCCAGGTAAATAAACTGTTCTTTTCAAAAGGACTCTCTCTTCCTTCTTAGCAGCTGGAGCTGAAAGCGCTGGATCTGACCCGGACCCTGGCCCAGCAGCTGTATGGCACATACCACGATCTCCTGCCCCACGTTGCCAACCTCCCCGTCCACCTCCAGGAAAAAGCCATCCGGGTCCACGAGAACATGGAGGCGCTCCAGTCTCACTTCGCGTCTTCCCCCTCCCTCCGGGATCTGCCCTCCAGCCTTGTTATCCAGAGCCGGCAAAAGATGGCCGTGGCCCGGGAGAATCTGGACGAGATCCTGGATTTCCTGGCTCAGAGACCAGCGGCGAATTGGCTGTCCCAGACGACCTCTTCCCCAAAGGGCAACCAATCCCCATCAGCCTCAGCAGAGAGGCAGCCGAAGGCGAGAAGTCCTGAAAGGAAAACCAGGGAAGAGACCTCCACCTCCAGGCATCCCCCGTCTCTGCCCCATCTCTAGTCTTTCACAGGCAGGCCCAAAAGCCAGATAGATGTCCTTGCACCAAGGAAGCCCAGATTTGTTTCAGCCCTGGGGGGGGAAATGGACGTTTGCTTCTCTGTCTCTCACTGTCTTATCTCTCCACCAAGTGGTCGGTGACACGCTCAAAGAAGGCAGGGAGGAACACCCTCTGTCCAATGCGGATAGCTGGCTCAAAGCTCTGTTCCAAAATAAAGTCCCCCTCCGAATTCAGATTATTGGTATGATTACAGTTTCAGAAGGTAACTGTGTTTGTCGTTGCCATAGAATGGTTCGATCCAAGTCCCGGAGCACCTTAGAGACCAGCAAGAGTTTCAGGGTATGTGCTCTTGAGAGACAAAGCTTCCTTTGACAGACATGAGAAGGAAACGAACCTGATCTGGATGGCTCAGGCTAGCCTGATCTTGTCAGACTTGGATGCTAAGTAGGGTCGTCCTTGGCTAGTATTTGGAAGGGCAAACTCAAAGGAATACCAGGGCCGTGACGTAGAGGCAGGCAGTGGCAAGCCACCTCTGAAATGTCTCTTGCTTCAAAATCAAGTCTAGCTCGCCACCTAGTGGTGCATAATGCTAAAAGAACTAAATCTTCTGGCTGCCAGACAATCTTAGGATCTCCTGGCTATGCTACACACACTGCCATACGATAGTAATAATCAGGGCTCTTTTTATAGCAGGGACTCCTTTGCATCTTAGGCGACACACCCCCTAATGAAGTCAATCCTCCAAGAGCTTACAGTAGCCCCTGTAAGAAGAGCTCTGTAAGCCCTTGGAGGATTGACTACATTAGGGGGTGTGTCGCCTAAGATGCAAAGGAGTCCCTGCTACAATAATTAGTAGAAGTAGGAAAGGAGTAGGAATAGATAGGACAATTGATTTATTATTGCAGCACCCTTAATGTGCACGACAGGGCTGAGGGTTGGAGTTGGCATGGGAGGGCACTTGAGCCTGGCAGTGCCCTCCTTGCCAGGCCCGTAGCCAGGATTTTGTGGCTCGTGTGGCAAAAAAAAATTCTGGTGGGGCTGCCATTATTTTTATGTCAGCTACAATCCACCCCCCAGCTCGATTACTGGCAGCCACCCCTCTCCCTCCCCTCCTGCAAGAATTAAAAGGTCCTTCAGCTGACCAACGGGGAGCACGTGGCCCGCCAATCAGCTGGAGGGCCCTCTAAATCTTGCAGGAGGGGAGGGAGAGGGGCACATGCCATCCCTCGCTTCGTCTCAAAAGCATTTAAAGGATCCCTTTACATGCTTTTGAGAAGAAGCGGTGTGTGTGTGCATGTGGTCCCCCCCCTCCAATTCTTCTCAAAAAAACCCTCAAAGAAATCTTGTGGGGCTGGCCCTTTAAGGAAGGACAAACGTAGAGAAAACAGGTGTGAGAGTCTGATCCACAAATCAGGCCGTCCACAAGACTTGCAAAGAAGATGCTTTCTGTATATTATTGTCAACAAGCACTACAACACAATGAACACATTCCTTCAAATCATAAGAAAATCCTTGTTTGAAAATACATCAACGTCGTCTCCGAATGATCTAACAACGTTTCAAAACTGGATCTTCCTCAGGAAGTATCGGAGTAGTACGAACGCTCTCATGCTCATAATGTGCTTTACAAATATCTCAATAAGTACTCGGACTCAAATATGCTGCTAAGATTCTGATGGATCCCAGGTATTATCTTACCTAATTTTTTTGTAAAGCACTTTGTGAGCGTGAGAGCTTTTGTACTACTCTAATACTTCCTGAGGAAGATCCAGTTTTGAAACGTTAAATAATCCGGAGACGACGTCGATTTGTGGGTCAGACTCTCGTGACGGTTTTCTTTACATTTGTTCTTTGATCGGGTCGTAATTGTCCACATTTTCCTTTAAGGAGGCAGAACCCTCAGTGGCCCCACTGTAGCTACGAGCCAGCTACTTGCTGCGGGAGATGCTAGGCAGATCTAGTGCTCAAGGATGGCAGAAGCGGAGTGAGAGAGAGAATTACACCCCTGCGGCTCTCTCCCGGAGCCGCTCCCACCAGGGAACAGGATATTCCCAGAGGCCTCTAGGGCTGCCTCTTGTTTCCCAACGGAGGTACTAAAACTGAGGGGGGGGGTCTGCTTTCCATCTTAATCCGGCCAGTTATTCTCTCGGCCTTCCCTAACTCACAAGGTTGTTGTGAGGATAAAACCTCCTCCCAAGCCAGACCATTGGTCTCACTCGCACAGAGCCTTGACTGGCTGTGACTTTCCAAGAGCTCTAGCCGGAGGGGTCTGGAGGAACCGTGTCAGGCTCTGTCTGTGGCCCGGGAGCTGACCCGCCTGTGGCCGTGGCGTCTGGCTTCCCACCAGGGCGGACGGTCCTGGGAGTTGGAGGGAGTTCAATAAAGGAGGAGTCTGCAGTGGGGCCTCAGATAGGCAGGGGACGGGATTAACGTCACCCCTTAAGTCCCTCTGCCGGCGTGTGCAGGACACCTCTCGTTCTCCCTCTCCATTTCTCTCAGCTCAGTTCCGCCGCACGTTTCTCCTCCCTGGCCCCTCTGCATCTCTCTCCTTTTATTCCGCCTTCTCCACTCCCAGCACCACCCCTCTACACCCAGTCTGGCCCCACCCCCGGTGATAAGCCCGGACGCCATCTCGACGTTCCGGGCATGGTCGCAAGAGTGCCGGCGGTGGTCCTGTCGTCCCAGGGGCCGCACCGCCAGCGCTGGCGCCTGGGCTCCTCGCTGTGTCCACCCTCAGCTTTCCCTCTGCAGCATCCACGCCGCTGGGGCGAGGTCCCGGGGTGCACGCTCCAGGGGCCGTGCTCTGCCGACGCTACTGCAACCCTCTGGGTCACCAAAGGTTGTCTCTCCCGGGGCTTCCCACGCTGAGGAGCCGGGCTGCGGCGCCACCGGTTGCCATGGCATCGTGGTCACTCCGCTCCTCTGCTGATTCCTGGGTGAGTCGGGCGGTTGGGGCGTCTCTGGGGGGTGGGGTCTATTCCTAACCTTCCAACCCAATTAAAAAAAAAAAAACAGCCCCAAAGAGGACGGACAACAACAAAAAAGGACATGCCCTCTAAAAAGAGGGCATCTCTGGCCTCTTGAGACTGCCAACTTTGAAAGCCTACGGTTGCCATGTCTGGCTGGAAAAATTCCTGGAAATTTGGAAAGGGTGAGATTTGGAGGCTACTCAGCAGGGGTTCAGTGTCACTGGGCCATTCCTCATCTAGCATTCGCTCGGCTCTTTTACCAAAGCCAAGCTGGAGCAGAATTTCCCCTCTACACTGCATACAACTTTCACTTTCTTAAGAACCTAAGAACATAAGAGAAGCCAATGTTGGATCAGGCCAATGGCCCATCTAGTCCAACACTCTGTCACAGAGTGGCCAAAAATACCAGGGGCCATCAGGAGGTCCACCAGTTCCACTGTTTGAAGGACTAGAGGCTTCTTTTCAAAGAAAACCAAGTGCTTTTCGGCCCAACAAGGTCTCATTTGTGTCAGATCCGGCCCTCATAACAAATGAGTTTGACACCCCTGCTCTACGGCATTATATCCTGTTGAGGTTCCTCCCCTCCCCAAGCCCCTCCCTCCCGAGGCTCCACCCCCCCTAAATTCCCAGGTATTTCCCAACCCAAATCTGGCAACCCTGACTGTTCCCAAACAAAAGAGAGGTGCCGTGGCATCCGAAAGACAAACAAGACGAACTGAGGAAGCGTGTACGCACATGAAACCTTATACCCTGAATTAAACTTTGTTGGTTTGAGGGTGCCACTGGGCTGAAACTTTATTCTTGTTAAGGACGAGACTCAACACAGCTAGTGAACAGTGAATCAGCTTTATTAACGAAGTCAGAAGAAATCAGAACGAGACAAAAACATAGAGAAACAGGCTCTCTTTTAAACAGTCCGGGCTTAGGTAGCCACGCCCACAAGTCAGTTAACAACCAATCACTATTTACATATAAGGTCCAATCAGAGTCCTTCCCTCCAGAACATTGCGCAGCTCTGATTGGAGTATTTGCAATCCTGCTTCAGAACTCAAGCGAATGCAGAACTTAATACATAACAATTCTCTAACATTTCCCCCCAGTATTAGCTTTTGTGATTCAGACTTCACCTGTATCCTGTTTTGGAAATGCTGCCCTCTAGTGGTGGGAGGTGATTTCTGCACAGGTCGGGTAAGGCGTTGCCTGGCAACCGAACAGAAACCGTGGAGGAGGATGAACCCCCAAGGGAGGGAAGGAAGTGGAGATGCCAGCCTCCAGGTGGGACCTGGGGATCCCCTGGAATCACAACGTATCTCTAGACTACAGAGAGAAAAGTTCCCCTGGAGAAAATGGATGCTTTGGAGGGTGGACTCTATATGGCATTGTGCCCCACTGAGGTGCCCGTCCTCCCCGGGCTCCACCCCCCAAATCAAGAACCAAAAGGGCGAGAAGGAAGTCTGATGAAGGGCCAATATTAAAAACCTAGTTAAAACTTAGAATATACAAAAGTACAAGTATTTATTAGGAAGGCAGTTAAAAACATACATAAGGGCCCAATGAAAGCCTTGTAAAAAAAACTATAGCCTAAACCCAAGGGCCAATGCACATGACCTGACACATTTCTGCCCTATTGGGGCCTTCTTCAGAGGTCAGACAATACGGAGGTACACATAACTTAAATACATCTCTCCCTTATTATAATTGAATAGTGGGTGCCAAAATTCTAAAATGCGCCCCATTAGTGTATGGGCAGAAAAAATGCCACTCAGAAGACGCTGCCTGCGATGACTGGCTCCCTCAGCGAACCTGGGCTGCCATTGGCTGGGTGGCTGGGAGGGGAGGGAGCCAGTCATCGCAGCCAGCGTCAAATAGTGGCTGCCAAAATTCTAAAATGCGCCCCATTAGTGTATGGGCGGAAAAAATGCCACTCAGAAGACGCTGCCTGCGATGACTGGCTCCCTCAGCGAACCTGGGCTGCCATTGGCTGGGTGGCTGGGAGGGGAGGGAGCCAGTCATCGCAGCCAGCGTC
>NW_015159774.1:83602-93076 GCF_001447785.1 Gekko japonicus
GCTTAGGAGTACCATAATTAAGTTAATAACAAAGTACCTACCTATATAGTTTAAGTTTAAAAAATTTGGCTCTCCAAAGAAATGTCAGTCGTAGTACTGTTGATATTTGGGTCTGTTGACTAATGAGATTGGATTCATACCCTGTTCTTCACTACCAAGAGGAATCTCAGATTGCCTGACAAGTTTCTCATGGACCTGAAACCCTCAGAAGCTGACACTGTGTTGGTTACACTGACATCTAAGTTACCACTCAACTAAGCCTGGGGTTACAGGTTGTTGTGTTGTGCAGTTAAAAAGAAGAAGAGATTGGATTCAGCTGACATTTAACTTACCACTCTGGCCAGGCAGGGGTTAGTATGGGCTAGCCCAGAGTAACCCCCCATCTGGACTAACCCCCGGGGTTACTCTGGCCTGGCCCGGGAGGGGTTACTCTGGCCAGGGGGGGGGGTGAATCTGGCCTGTTACAGCCGGCCAGATTAACCCGGGGTTACTCTAGCCTAGGGCCAGAATAACCCCTCAATAACCCCTCCGGGGTTATTCTAGGCTAGGCCAGAGTAACCCCGGGGTTACTCTGGCCGGGGGGTTAATCCGGCCTGTTACACCAGTTCTCCCAGATTAGAGTCCACCGCTCCTAACTACTACGCCAAACTGGCTCTCTTTACATGTATTTGGAAAAGTGCTAAGGAACACCAACACCAAAATGATCAGAGGGCTCCAGCAACTGCCCTGTGAGGATCGGTTAGAAGAAGAAGAAGAAGAGATGGGATTTATACCCCACCCTTCACTGCCCAAGGGAGTCTCAGAGCGGCTTACAAACTCCTTTCCCTTCCCCTCCCCACAACAGACACCCTGAGGCTGTGAGGTAGGTGGAGCTGAGAGAGCTCTTTTGAGAACTGCCCTCTCAAGGCCAGCTCTGACAAAATTGTAGCTTGCCCAAGGTCATCCAGCAGCTGCAAGTGGAGGAGTGGGGACTCAAACCCGGTTCTCCCAGATTAGAGTCTGTGCACTTAACCACTACACCAAACAGTTAGGGCTGTTTAGCCTGGATAAATGGCAAGAAAGATCTATATGCACGGTGTGGACAAAGTGAACAGGGAGACCTGCCCCATAATGCTAGAACCCAGCTCATCCAGCTACGCACCATAGATCTATATGGGGGCATTACGATATCAGCCTTTTTTATTCTCAATCCCTTCCATAATAATCCCTGACACAGAGTTTACCTTGTTCACTGCTGCAGCACACCATCCGTTGTGGTTGCGCACACCACCTTTTGTCAGAATTCCAAAGGTGCCCACAGGCTCAAATAGGCTGGGGATCTCTGGAGTGAACAAACCTAGGCCAGGGGTGTCAAACATGTGGCCCGGGGGCCGGATCAGGCCCCTGGAGGGCTGCAATCCGGCCCGCAAGGCCCTGGCTGTTCCCTGCTTCCTTTTCCAGTTCTGCTGCTGCAATAACTCAGCGCAAGAGGTGTCAAGTTATCAGAGACTGTTAAATAGACAAAATATTGCAAGAGTGCTAGTGTTTTAAGCATGTTTGATTTAAAGTTTAAAAAATCTTTGTTTTTGTGTCCTTTATAAAGTTTATATCTCCGCTACCTGGCATTACATTTTATGACACACATGGCCGGGCCCAGCAAGGTCTCATTCATGTCAGATCCAGCCCTCATAACAAATGAGTTTGACACTCCTGACCTAGGCAGTGTGGCAATCATATATATAAAATTCTGGTGTGTTTATCCAAAGAACTTCTCCTGGGAATAAGCTCTGACCCTTCCGTCCTCTCCAGGCCTTCTGGGAGAGGACAGTGATGTAACAATTGCCCCTCTGTGACTTCATCGTACTTCACAAAGGCTGCGTGGAACATTGGGAGTGTCCTTAAGACAGTCCCCGTGGAATGAGCGATGATGTTGTCGTGAAGCGAAGGCTGTTTTGAACCCCTCCCGCCAAACCGGTGTGGGGAGATCATGTCTCAAGGTGAGTGGGATGTTGATTCAGACCAGGCCTTGGTGCTGTGATTTGAATGGAGAGAAGACCTCCCCAACACGGGGACTTTGACCCTGCCATCTTGGTGTGAGAATGTTGTCATGAAAAACCATCCCATCTGCACATCGTGAGCACGTTTATGGTAGGGACAATGTCCAGGTTGGACAGACCGGGCATTTGTGAGTCCTGGGGAACACAAGGAATTCGCCCCCATCTTACCAAAAAAAAATGTTTAGGTAGATTAAAACTGTAGCCGGTTGTGCACTACCATAATATATTCCCCTCTTCCAAAAATTTCCTTGGTAATAATAGAAGATACAAAAGGCAGGAGATAAAATTGTGGAAACTAAATGCCCAGCACATCACCGATAATATCCAGCTTTCACATGGTGTGGCATTTTCATGTATATCCTCGCCACTATGAATCGCTCCTATGTGTCTGTTGAGGTATAATTTATTTTAAAGTATTTAGCGTTGTGCTTCTTTTATTGTATTTATTTTATGTATTTTGTTATTCTGTTTTTATTACGTAAATCTGCACTCAGCAGATTATTACCAGTTGGAACCCACCCTGCGCTTGCTTTGCTGTAATGGAGGCCAGTATGACAATCTCCCACAGTACAGATGTGCACTTTAAGAGAACATGAAAAAGAGGATTATGATCACACATTCAATTGAGTCAAAATTGTTTTTGTGTGGTGTTTTACTGATGTGCAAGGGTGCATGGTAAAAACACCCACACAACAAGCATCTTGGTGCAAGTATGTGTGGGCCTCACATTGCTTTCTTGCAGTGTTTTACGGATGTGCATCCCAGTGTCCCAAATGGGCAGGGAGTGGAAATGAGGAAGGGAGGGTGGGAGGGTACACTGAAGAAGAGGAGAAGAAGAAGAGATTGGATTTATACCCCGCCCTTCACTACCCAAAGGAGTCTCAGAGCAGCTTACAATCTCCTTTCCCTTCCCCTCCCCACAACAGACCCCATGTGAGGACTTGCGGTCTATGGCGGCGCGCCAAGCAGTCGCACCTCCCGGACCTCCCGGGGGTGAAGCTGCGCACAGGCAGAAAGGAGGGGGGGTGATGCATTGCACCCCCCCAGGGGTCTGGCAAAAGACTCCTGGCCAAGGGACTCTTGAGAGGTCTCCTCTTCGCCAGCGCGATGCTGGGGAATCAAGGCGCTTCTCCGTCCCCATGGTCCCTCTGCTGAGTGTCCACAAGGAACTAGTGACGCTGACTGGGACAAGTGCAGGAGACTGAGCGGTTAAAACAAAAGTAAACCGAGGTCGGATGACCAAGTATGAACGTGAGTCGGCTTAGAGCGATTTTGTTAAAGTTAAGAAGAAAGCTCCCCCACCCCACGGACTAGAGAGTAAAGTGAGCGAGGGAGGGGTCCCTCCCATGCACATAAACTAATAAGTGAGAACGGGGGGGAGCAGAAGCGAAAGTGGTAAAAACTGTTGGAAAGACTTACCAAGGCTTGTGTGAGTGCACATTCAGAGACTTTAAAAAGTTTAGTGAAAGTAAACAATAGATAAAGATGGCGGGGAAGAAGACGGAGAAGGAGAAACTCTTAAAAACGAAACCAGCTGAGAGTCCAAAACTGGAAGGAACCTCCGAACTGGCCAAGACGATGGCAAAGTCCCTGCGCCCCCTCCTGGAGCAGATGACTAACCTCAAGGAGCAGCTGTCAAAGATGAATCAATGTATCACCACTCAGCAAACACAACTCAATGATACTCTTAAAATCATGGACCAAACAGCTGAGAAGGTGAAAGAGGTTGATGCCACTACTCAAAAGGTGAAGAAAAAGGTGCAAAAATTGAAAAAAAGCAAATCTCAACAGAAGAACAGCTTTTGCAAATACAAATGGAGAAGGCAAACCTGGTCCTTCGCTTCCAGAGTGTTCCAGAGAGCAGAGGAGAGAATCTGAATCAAATGATGAGTGAAGCATTGGCCCCAGTGACAGATATGAAGGCAGACTATCTTATGAGCGAAATGGATGTGGTCTATAGGTCCTACTCCATATACATAAAGAAGAATAATCTGCCTGGGGAAATTGTAATGAGATTAGCAAAGAGACACGTGAGGGATTGCATCCTAAGAACGATGGCGGGGACACCTTTGAAAATTGGGGACAGTACTATTCGGATCCTGAAAGACATTCCATTTGAAATAAGACAACTGAGAAAGAAATACAAAGATTTAATTCTTTTTCTTCAAACAAATACAATCAGTTACAGGTGGTTATACCCAGAAGGCATAACCTTTAAACTTTAGGATAAAAAAGAAAAGACTCTGTTTCCAAAGCACGGGACTTTTTGAGAATCCAGCTGGGTGAGCCAGAGGAGATGGATAAAGAGGAAAAGGACAGTAAGTCCAGCGGTGAGCTGGACTCGGGGTCTTCTGGAGAGGACTCTCTGTCTGAGAAGGGGGCAGTGGCTCCTAAAAGTCCTTACAAGCTGCGGAAGAGACAAGATAAGGAAAAATAAGGACTCTGAATGGTGCCTCTGATAAATATTGTTTTGTGCGCCGGAGGCTAAAGGACTGTGAACTAGCTCACACTAACTCAGCTGAGAGGGAACACTGATCCCAGGAGTTCTCTGGCCACCAGCTGCAGAATATTTTTTTAAAAAACAAAACAGGCTTCGGTGTGACTATGGAGAGAAAAAATACATAACTCACTGAAGGAAAAAAAATACTATTCTGTAAATTTTAACACACTTTGTTATACTTTTTAAATTGCAAATATCTATCATAAGTATCATGCCTTGTATAAAATACATTTCATGAGTATGACTAAAATATATATAGGTCTGTGGTCAAAGACCGTGGAGAATGGTACTAACACAATGCAAAATCTTGATGTAAATGTTATGAACCCAGTCCTGGCTACATTTCTGGATTCTTTTAGCACCTTAATGGAGCGGTGAAGAAACAAATGGACAAAAATGCCTTCAAAATGTTGTCGACGGCTTTCACAGCTGGAGGTCATTAGCTGTTGTAGATTTTCCGGGTTGTATGGCCGCGGTCATACCTAACGTTTCACCAGTAGCTGTGTAGAGGATGCCAGGTCCTACAATTCCAAGACCACGGCCAACAACCCGGAAAATCTACAACAGCTAAAAAAGCCTTCGTTTTCCCAAGGTCTTAGCCAACACATATAACTTCATCCACTGTCATCCATTAAACATGGGAAAAAACTATGCATGTGAAAAATATGTAAGAATCCAAGGAATGTAAAAGATAGAGGACACACTCCTCCGGAACAGGAAGATTCCTTGGAATAGTGGTTTTTCTTCAGTGAGTTATATATTTGTTCCCCACCTGGAGGGTCTGTGGTTCAGTGTTAGAGCCTCTGCTTGGCATTCAGGAGGTCCCAGGTTCAATCCCCGGCATCTCCAGTTAAAAGATCGTGCAGTAGGTATTGGAGGGATTGATTGGTATGGTTAGTCCAGTTACCGCTAGTTAGCAGAGTGCTTAAATAAAGCTACAAACGCCAGCAGCGTTACTTTACCAGGTCACGAAGCTTGCAAAGCTACACAGAGCCACGTTGCAAGTTTGGAAGAGAAATACTTCTCTCTTTGTTTGAAAAGTACACTTTTGGATAGGAAAGAGTAGAAACAGGATAGAGTACTAACCTACTAGCTGAGGATGGAAGCAGATGGCGAGAGGGCCATCTGCCCCGTGGTGCCAAGAGAGGACAGTATGTCGTCAGAGTTCGTCTTATTTATTTATTTATTTATTTATTTATTTATTTAAAGTATTTTTACCCCGCCCTGAGAGAGTGAACAGAAGGAAGGAAATTGTCCCTAAGAACACAATCTACATTTCAAAAGGGACAGTGGCAGAAAAGTAAACAAAGGAAGCTTGGGTCAGTGTGCCTCTCTAGCTATCTAGTCTCTCTTGCCACAAAGTCTGGAGGCTGAGGCAGGAAGAAGAGGAAGAAGAAGAGATTGGATTTATACCCCACCCTTCACTTGGAGTCTCAGAGCGGCTGACAAACTCCTTTCTCTCCCCCTCCCCACAACAGACACCCTGTGAGGTGGGTGGGGCTGAGAGAGCTCTGACACAAACTGCTCTTTTTCAAGGACAGCGGTGCCAGAGCTTGTGACTGACCCAAGGTCACATCAGCAGGTGCAAGTGGAGGAGTTGGGAATCAAACCCGGTTCTCCCAGATTAGAGTCCGCACACTTAACCACGACACCAAACTGGCTCTCACACCAAACTGGGACATCGCACCTGGAACTTCCAACAGTAGGCGATGTGAAGGACCTCTGCCTGAGACCCTGGAGAGCCGCTGCCAGTCTGAATGGACAATGCTGACCTTGATGGACCCAGGGTCGGAGTCAGGATCAGGCAGCTTCCTGTGCATGTTGGGGAGGGACCCCGGTCACCCATCAAGGACTGGCCCCAGTTTTTTGGGCACCCTCGGCAAACTATGAACTGGTTCAGCGTTCCGTTTTCTACAGTGGCTCACCAGATGTTTTGGAGAAACCAACAACTGCCACACAAAGGGCACAGCTGCCCCACTATGAACCCCGAGAAAGTGGCATTCCGACAGACACAGCCTTGGCATATGGAGGTGACATTCCAGCTTTTGACCACCCTCTCCCCCCCTCCACTGTTTCCCTCGAATCCCCCCAAGATTCTAAAAATCTCCCACTAGTAGCCATTAAGACATGTTTAATTTAGCTGCAGGTGTGACCTTGGGTCAGTCACAAGTTCTCTCAGAGCTGTTCTCTCAAAAGCAGTCCTCGAAAGAGCTCCACTTGCACCTGGTTGGATGACCTTGGGCAAGCCGTAGTCCTGTCAGAGCTGTTCTTGAAAAAGCGCAGTTTCTGTCAAGAGCTCTCTCAGCCCCACCTACCTCACAGGGTGTCTGTTGTGGGGAGGGGAAGGGAAAGGAGATTGTAAGCCGCTCTGAGACTTCTTCGGGTAGTGAAGGGCGGAGTATAAATCCAACCTCCTCTTCTATCATCATCATCATCATCATCATCATCATCATCAGGGGTGATTTTGTAGAAAAAGAGGTGCAGGAGCTCATTAGCATAACTCATTAGCATAAATCATTTGCCTATGCCACACCCCTGACATCACCACAAGTGTGTCAAGGCAACACCCACCGCTAAGGCTCCACTGGACTGTTTTGGATTGCTAGCTATTGGGGGGGGGAACGTGCAGATCTGTCCTCGCAGAGGAGGGAGAGCTTGTACCTGAATAAAACTTGGTCTTAAAGGTGCCACTGGACTTTTTTGGACCGGGGAGCCAGGTGGGGCTCTGCAACTTACCTGGCTGCTTCTTGCTGTGACTGAGGGCCGCTGGGAGCAGGGGGTGGGGCTTGTTGCATGTGCCCGCCCCCCTGGGCTCTTTACTGCCGGAGCTCTGTTCCTGTGTGCTCCTGCAGGAAATGACCCCTGATCCCTCCCTCCCTGCACAGGCAGGCTCAAGGCGGCTTACCAATATATATATATATGTTTGTGCGTGTGTAAACAGAAATTACATATAACCGCAGCATAAAATAATAGGTACTAGTAACATAAGTGCTGGTAAACGGCAGCAGCGTTCTCTTGGCATCCAGATCTTCAACTGCCTCCTCCTCCTCCTCTTCTTCTTCTTCTGCTTCTTGTTCTTCTTCTCCTTCTCCTCCCCCGCCCCCCGAAGAAAAGGTACCAGCTGATGTATGGCAGGGAAGATACTGTTTCCAGAGTCGGATCTTGCTTTCCAAAATACAAAAGAGAGCAGCAGAGAGGGCGAGGGGGTGGTCACTGCAGAGGGCTGGCCTGCGACCCACTTTTGGAAGCTTTGTGACCCATTTCAGGGTCCTCCCGACCCAAAGGCTGGGAACACGGCACTAGATGGCTGTGAGGTCCCTGACGAGTCTGGAGATTCTTTTATCTCACAGCTCTGTTGTCTGACTTCCTTCCCATCCTGTCTCTCAGATTCAAACCTGACCCTGATCTCAGGTGGCCTTCCACAAGTGGATGATTCCAAGGAGACCCTGAAAGACCGGGTAAGTGGGGGGAGAAGCAAACCGGAGGGTTAGAAAAGAGCAAGGGTCCAGTAGCACCTTAAAGACAAACAGAAATTGTGGCAGGGAACGAAGTTTTGTGGGTCATGTGAGCATGCCCTGCCCACAAATGCTACTAGACTCTTTTCTGCTGCTACCTTTCCTGATAAGAGTGTACTACGTTGTTGGCTGTGGGTTCTGACACCATAATATTTATAGAGGAGGAGGAGGAGGAGATTGGATTTATACCCCGCCCTTCACTACCCGAAGGAGTCTCAGAGCGGCTTACAATCTCCTTCCCACCACAGACACCCTGTGACGTAGGTGGGGCTGAGAGAGCCCTCCCGTTGGCTATCGTGTTGGGGTAGGCGGGACGGGGCGTTGGCCAGGGAGTTTGCTGAGCCGGGGAAGTGATGGAGGGTGAACAGGAATTTGGAAAAGAAATCTGCCCAGCGGAACTGCTTGGCATTGAGACATTGAGGCGTTTTGAGCGTTTCTAAGTTCTTCTGATCAGTCCACACCTCGAACGGGACCCGCGCCCCCTCCAACCAGTGTCCCCAAGTGGATAGGGCGAGTTTTATTGCCCCCGCCTCCTTCTCCCAAACAGACCAGTTCCGTTCAGTGTCATTAAAATTCCTCGACACGTAGGCCAACGGATGGAGCAACCCGTCCCCTCCTTCTTGGAGGACGCCCCCCCCCATGGCAACATCCGACGCATGTGTTTGCACAATGAACTTTTTCGTTTCATCGGGGTGGGCAAGGACTGGCTCCGAACTTAGTTTTTAATAAGTCCGGTCGAAAGCCTCCTGACACTCGTTACTCCATGGCAACGCCGAGCCCGGCTTTGTAGCCTCTGGGCCCTTCCCCTTAGTTTTTAATAAGTCCGTCAGGGGTAAGCTGACTTGGGCAAAATTGGGCAAAAAGTTTCAATAAAAATTCGCGAATCCGAGAAATGATTGGAGCTGGCGTCGTGTGTGGGGTAACCCCCACCCCAGCACTTCACGCACCTTGCCCAGATCCATCTCTAGACCCCTGTCAGAGATCCGATACCCCAAAAAGTCAATGTGTGTCTTGTGAAACTCGCATTTAGACGGTTTTGCAAACAGTTTGTGCTTGTGGAACGTGGCTAACACCTCCCTCACCAATTTCATGTGGGAGGGGAAGTCTGGGGAGTACAGCAAGATATCATCTAGGTAAACAAGGGTCCCCTTGAACAAGTGCTTGTGCAACACCTCGTTGATCAAGTGCATGAAGACCCCTGGGGCCCCTTGAAGACCGAACGGCATTACTCAATACTCAAACTGTCAGAGGGGGGTGTTGAAAGCAGTGTTATGTTCATCCCCCTCCTTGATGTGCACTCAGAAGTACGCATCCCGAAGATCCAACTTAGAAAAGATTTTCCCTTTTGCCGCTTCCGCTAGTAGGTCTTTGATCAATGGCATGGGGTATGCATTGGTTGAAGACACTGCATTTAAAGCTCTGT
>NW_015159774.1:93170-104674 GCF_001447785.1 Gekko japonicus
CCGGTCTGATAAAACCCCGGGCTAGGTTCTTGTCTATGAACTTGCACAGTTCATCTTTTTCGGCCGGCCCCATTGCATATATGCGCCCCTTGGGTAGTTTTTGGCCAGGCAAGAGTTCAATGCTATAGTCTGAGTGTCTATGGGGTGGGAGCTCATCCGCTTCTTCCTCCTCAAACACCCTGGCCAGGTCCCGATACTTGGGGGGAATAGACAATAGTTCGTCCTGGGATAAGCACACTCTAGGGTTCTCCGCTATCGGCTGCTGTCCCCAATTCGGGTCCCAGCGATGTTCACAGCACCTGGGAGAGATGAATTTCACCTTCCCTTCATCCCATAGTATGTAGGGGTCGTAACCATGCAGCCACAGGCCTCCTAGGACCAGTGGGAATCTGGCGGCTGGGGTGATCACGAATGACCGTTCTTCCCAATGATCCCCTGCCCCAACCTGCAACAGTACAGTCTCGTATTCACAAGGTTCTTTCATAGTAGACCCATCCATTTGGGTAAAAATCAAAGGGTCTTCCAGCTTCATCACCCCCGCCTCTAGTCCCGTCACGAGCTAGGGGTTGATAAGATCCCTCCCACACCCCGAGTCAATGAGTGCCCGTACATGGATATGTATTCCAAGGCTGGGGTTAATCAAAATCACAGTCACGAAAAACAAGGGGGGAAAGCTGCTCACCACTTTGGGTCCTGCTGCTCCGCACCTCTCACAGCAGGACCTGGCCTTTTCCCGCCGGCTCGGGGTCATCTTCGCTGGAATCATTTTTGACCTCCTCAGGGGTGACTTGCAAGGCTTTGGCGTATTTCGGTTTCCCAGTCGGCTTTTTGGACGGGGTAGTGGGGCGCATCTTACTCGGGTCGCTTGGTCCTGGCTTCTCAGGACCCGCTCCACTGCATTCAGCCACAAAGTGGCCCTTTCGCCCACACTTCAGACATAGCCCTTGGAGCATGTGTTGCTCCCGCGTAGCCTCATATTGCCGCACCGGTTTCCCTTTCGGAGCCGAAGGGGTAGGCTTACCTCTGCAGTGGCGATGTCCAGGCGCAGGGTGTTCAGGCGGGTTTCTGCACTCTCCGCCTCGTGCAGCCATGCGGGGAGGGAGACTGGATCCACCGCTCATAGGACTGTTTCCCGGATTTCCAGATTTAGCCCCCCTCAGTATAATTCCGCCAGCACAGGATCAGGCCAAGTTTGGACTTTGGCCATGTGCAACATGAACTCCGATGAGTACTCCCCCACTGACCTCTTGCCTTGCTTCAGGGTGCATAGGAACGCCCTTGCTTTTGGCCCAGCGTTCCATTCTTCAAATTGGGCCCGCAACGCCCACATAAAAGCGTCCAAATTTACTAGCTCAGGGTCCCATGCATTGTGCAGCCCCACGTACCAAGCCGCCGCAGGGCCCCACAGGCATGCTGCTACCACATCCACCCAACTGCTGTCATCTGGGAACAGGTGGCCCGACCTCTCCACGAACTTCATCACTCGAACCACAAAGTAGGAAAGTTCCTCAGGGTTCCTGTCAAACGAGGCCTCGATGAGATCCTTCGGGCAATGGATCACTTAGCCTCTCGGGCTGGCTGGTCGGGGCGCTGGAACCAGGGCCTCCCCCGGGAACCGGCCTGGGCACGTCCCCAGGCTGGGGCTCTGGCGGGGGAGCCTGTGGGGCCGGAGGCACCACTGGTGCCACCGGTTGTGCTTCCCTCTCTTCCCTGACAGCTTGGATCACCAACTGCGGAATCGCATGGAACAGGCCCTCCAGGGTCCCTTTGCAGTTGTCGCCTTTCTCGATCCGCTATCTCCATTCGGTGGGCCAGTTCCAATCCCTCATCTGGGGACACACGCCCACTCCTCGCCTTTGACCACTTTGTCACCCACGGGGCCGGCGGTGGTTCAAAAGAGGCCCCATACAGGGGAAAACCTCCAGCGGTAAATCCCAGGTCGAACCTGCTGTCTCTCCGGGGGCCCTGCGTAAGCATATAAGTCTCTGCAGTGGAATCCGGGTTGAATTGGCCCCACCTGGAGCTTGGACGGTACCCTGTGCCAGGTGGCTGCCATGACCCCAATGGGGTCAGGAACACCAGGGTCAATGTCGTCTTTGGGACAGCACCCTTCTCAGCCATGGTCACCAGCAGCATGGCGGTCACTGGAGTCACCATCTGGGTCAAGGTAGGGACAGGGATTTCCTCCTCTCCCTCCTCCTCCTCCTCCTCCTCCTTTTCTAAAGGGTTCAGTTTCTCCTCTCCGGTGCTCATCTCAGTTGGAGAGAGAGGCGCATAGATAGAGAATGAAGGATTCTTAACAGAATGTCAGAACCCACAGCCAACAACGTAGTACACGCTTATCAGGAAAGGTAATACTTTATTGAAGAGCTATAGATGCATTAACATAGGCACTGTTAAGAATGACGGCTGCCCATGGGCATAATAGGATATAGGGTATTCGTATGCACCCCACACTGCCCTGGCCAATGAGCCACCCTCCTGCGCGCGGGAGAAAGAGCTTCGGCCATTTAGCACTGAAGCTGGGAACGATACACTCTCTCACGGTTCCCAAGAAAAACCAGACATCAACATCCCCACCTGCAATACTTAGAGATAAGCGTTGTAGCAGCAAAGAAGCACAGAAGGAATGCAAAGGCAATTAGAAGACAACCAACCTCCCCACCCCCATGGCAGCAGAGCTGACATATGGTCTCTTGCGGAAGGCAGGGAGGATATACAAGCACCCCCAGCATTCACAGTTCATAGAAGGCAATGAACATCTTCAGACCTCATCAGGCAGTCATGGGGGCTAGGAAATCATCTTGGTCTAATTTACAAACTAATTTTTTTGGGGGGCGAACGAACCTCTGACTTTGCGAGTTACCTCAGGCGGCTGTTCTACTGAGGGACCGTTGAATCTGCCATTATCGGGCTTTTCCCAGGCTGATTTTAGCACCAGCCGGGTGACCGTCGTTCCATAGTTCTGAACAGGGTCGGATGTAGCCGGTCGAAACTGGTTTGGATTTGGCAGTGTAGCCACGGGAAGTGCCACGTTTTGTGACAGTGAATTCTACAACTGATTCTGTCTGTTAGGTTAGCTTAAAGCAGGACGATGGCATCTCTGTGCACGGCAGCCCTTCTGTTTCTTCAGGAGAGAAAGAGAAAAAGCTACACGGTGAGTAAGAGGCAATGGGATCAAACAGCGTATGGGCAGGGCTATTTTTGTGCAGGAATGCACAAGAACAGCGTTCCGGCTGGCTCCCGAGTTGGCCACACCCAGCAGGAACTCATTAGCATAATAGGACACACCCAACAGCAGAAACACATTAGGATTGGCTACATTAGGGGTGTGTAGCCTAACATGCAAAGGGTTCCTGCTACAAAAAAAGCCCTGGGTTTTGACAACAAAGTAAACAGAATAAGACGCAAAAGGTGGCTGTGGCTGGATGACCACACTTCTGGTAATGTGAGGGTGTGGCCTAATATGCTAATAAGCTGCCATCTCAGGGTGTGGCCTAATATGCTAATGAGTTTCTGTTGTTGGGTGTGGCCTATTATGCTAATAAGTTCCTGCTGGGCTTTTTCTACAAAAAGAGCCCTGCGTATGGGAATAGCTTAGTGACAGATTTGTAGGGTCTCCCGGAATGCCCAGTACGAGTGGCTATCCAAAGCTCCTCTTAGTATTGGTTGATTACGTTTTGATCCCATCCTTCCTCCGGGGAGCTCAGGGTGGCGTGCATGCCTGTCCCTTCCCCCCATTTTATTTGTACAACAACCTTGTGAGGCAGGGGTGTAGACATTCCAATTTCCCAGGGTGTTGCTATGCCAGGTCCTTAAAAGAACTGTGACGCAGTGACATCATAGGGAGGAGCCAGTGACATCACGGGCCATTGTCACTATGGAGGTGGAGCCCTGTGGGATTTAGGAAGGGGCTCCCCAGAAATTTTGGGGGGGGGCAATGCCCCTGGGCTGGGCTAAGTCCAGGTGGGAGTTAGCCAGCGGTTATAGTGGTCTCCGACTGTGTCCTTTTAAAAAATTCACTTTTAGGACAAATCCATCGATCACCGTTAGCCACAATGGTGAAATGAAATCGCTATGCATCGAGGCGGATTTTCCACGAACACCAATTACAAACTGGGGGGAGCTGCCGGAGAAGGAGGTGTCTTCTTGTCTCCCTTTGGGCTTTCTAGAGGCATCTGATAAGCCACTGTGGGGAAACAGCTAGATTAGATGGACCTTTATGGAGGAGAAGTCAGTCTCGATCATAACGAGATCCGCAAAAAGCGGAGAGGCTCAGGGGGAAAGGCGTCATGTCTGCCTCCCTGTCCTTCCCATCTCCAGCCAACCCGCCGCGGCATTACATCCCCCCCAAGTGTCTCCGCGGGTGGGGGCGGGGCCTGGGCTCCTTACTGCCGGAACGCCGCTCCAGGGCACTCCAGCAGGAAATGACCCCTGGTTGACTGTATTGACTCACCCTGTTGTAATCCGCCTTGAGTCCAAGTGAAAGCGGAGGACTGTAAATAATGTAAATAAATAAATAGAGCCTGTTGAACACAAAAGCAAATCTAAAAATAGGACTTCCTTTTTAAAAAACAACAACAACCAGGATAAATAGCTGTTGGGGAGGGGCCGGTGGCTCAGTGGCAAAGCATCTGCTTCGCATGCAGAAGGTCCCAGGTTCAATCCCCAATACCTCCAATTAAAAGGACCAGACAGTTGGTGATGGGACAGACCTCCCTCCGCCTGAGACCCTGGAGAGCCGCTGCCAGTCTGAATGGACAATACTGACCTTGATGGACCGAGGGTTGATTTAGGATCAGGCAGCTTCCTGTGCATGTTGGGGAGGGACCCTGGTCACCCATCCAGGACTGGCCCAAGGTTTTTGGGCACCCTGGGCAAACGATGAACCTGGCACCCATCTGGTTCAGCGTTCCATTTTCCACAGTGGCTCACCAGATATTTTGGAAAAACCAACAACTGCCACATAATGGGCACAGCTGCTCCCACTATAAACCCCAAGCAAGTGGCATTCTGACACACCCAGCCTTGGCATACGGAGGTGACATTCCAGCTTTTGGCCACACTCTCCATTCTTCCCTCGAATCCCCCCCCCCGATTCTAAAAACCTCCCTCTAGTAGCCATTAAGACATGTTTTACTTGATCAACAGGTGTACACCCTGAAGAAAAGGTACCAGCTGATGTATGGCAGGGAAGATACTGTTTCCAGAGTCGGATCTTGCTTTCCAAAATACAAAAGAGAGCAGCGGAGAGGGCGGGGTGGGGGTGGTCACTGCAGAGGGCTGGCCTGCGACCCACTTTCGGAAGCTTTGTGACCCATTTCAGGGTCCTCCCGACCCAAAGGCTGGGAACACGGCACTAGATGGCTGTGAGGTCCCTGACGAGTCTGGAGATTCTTTTATCTCACAGCTCTGCTTTTTGACTTCCTTCCCATCCTGTCTCTCAGACTCAAAGCTGACCCTGATCTCAGGTGGCCTTCCACAGGCGGATGATGCCAAGGGGACCCCGAAAGACCGGGTAAGTGGGGGGAGAAGCAAACCGGAGGGTTAGAAAAGAGCAAGAGTCCAGTAGCACCTTAAAGACAAACAGAAATTGTGGCAGGGGACGAAGTTTCGTGGGTTATGTGAGCATGCCCTGCCCACAAATGTTGTTGGTCTATAAGGTGCTACTGGACTCTTGCTCGTTTCTGCTGCTACAGACAGACTAACACGGCGACCCATCGCGAACAGGAAGGTTGTGAGTGAGAAGACCAAGGGCGATTCTGCATCTGGAATGCGCTCCACATTTTCACAACACTGAAGGAAAAGTGCAGCTCAAAACCACATTCAGATACCCTGGGGCAATGCCGTACTGACTGTGAAGTCACCCCCAAACAACTATAAATGTACGCAGAAGGTACCATAAAACCCGATGTTCAAAGAAAGTGAAAGCGGCATGCAATGCAGAGGGGAATTTCTGTTCCGAGGTGGGTTTGGTAGAACAAGGGAGGGGAAAACCGATGCAGAATCGTCCCAAGACTCTGAGCCTTTGCAGAGTATCCTGTTGTCGTCCTGACAACGAATCCTCACAGATTTGGGGCAGAGCACTGTCAGCCTGTGCTTGAACCGCAGGGTAAAATTAACAGCCTCCACATTTCTGTTGGGGCCAGGGCAAGAGGTTTTGTGGCTGTTGTTCTAATCCATCTCCTGGCATCACGGCCGCCATCCAGCCCCTTTGTGGATGCTATTGGCTTTTCGTTTAAAAATGCAGGAGATCTGACAGTTGAGCAATTCACTTTCACTTTGATCCTCAAGTGATTACACTCCACAAGCGTGGAAATTCAGAACGCCAGAAATCTCTGCCTTTTCATTTGGTACATGGAGTGCTGAGCCCAGGGATGCCTAGCATGTGGCCCACGGACCGTGGACGGCCCATCGACACTTGTGCTGGAGGGTGCAATCGTACCACCACATTTAGTGACTCATCAGGTTAACCCTCCCCGTTTCTTTTTCTCTCCATTTTTCACCATTTCACCACTGGCTGCCCATTTGTTACCGAGCTCTGTTTTATGGGATAATTTGGTTAATGTAGCAGAGGTTTGCCCAGTCATAGAGGCGTGATACTGAGTGCAGTAAATAAATCTCCCAAGAAGCATCGTGCAAAATCTTTTTTAAAAGGGTAAACTTACATTTATTCAAGTAGATCCAGTTCACATTCAGGTTGCAGTCAAAAGGAGGGAGAGATGCCTAACCTAAGGAGTCCTTCCCCTGTCACAAATAACGTAAATAAATAAACCAATGATTATGATGGTCTCTTGCGGAAGGCATGGAGCATACAAAAGTGCCCCCAACATTTTACAGTTCATAGAAGGCGAACTCCTTCAAACCTCATCAGGCAGTCGTGGGGGCTAGGAAATCTTCTTGGTCTGATTTACAAAGTAATTTGGAGGGGAGGGGAATTTCCTGAGTATGCCGAACCTCTGACTTTGCGGGTTACCTCAGGGGGCTGTTCTACTGAGGGACCGTTGAATCTGCCATTATCGGGCTTTTCCCAGGCTGATTTTAGCACCAGCCGGGTGACCGTCCTTCCATAGTTCTGAACAGTGTCGGATGTAGCCGGTCGAAACTAGTTTGGGTTTGGCAGCGTAGTCACGTTTTGTGCCACGTTTTGTGACCGTGAATTCCACAACTGATTCTGTCTGCTAGGTTAGCTTAAAGCAGGACGACGGCATCTCTATGCATGGCGACACTTCTGGTTTTTCAGGAGAGAAGGAGCATGAGCTACACGGTGAGTAGGAGGCGATGGGATCAAACAGCGTGTGGGAATAGCTTAGTGATGGATTTGTAGGGTCTCCCGGAATGCCCAGTACGAGTGGCTAACCAAAGCTACTCTTACTATTGGTTGATCACATTTTTATCCCCTCCTTCCTCCGAGGAGTTCAGGGCGGCGTGCATGCCTGTCCTTTCCCCCCATTTTATTTGTACAACAACCCTGTGAGGTAGGCTAGGCTGAAAAAGAGAAGCTAGCCCAAGATCGCCTTAGCTTCACGGCAGACTGGAGATTTCTAAACCAGCCTCTCCGGTCCTTGTCTGACGTTCTAACTGTGCTGGCTCATACATTTGAAAAAGTTGTACCTATTAGATTTCAGTGTTATTTTGAGAGCTGAAGAAGTACAACACTGGCCACGCTGGACACAGAAGTCGCAGACAGGACTGCCAGCCTAGAAGTTTATTGTATTGCTCCAGTCACCTGTGCTGTGTCAGCTGATCAATACTGAATCAGGAAACACCAGTCGGTCCCATGTTCTGCCCAAAAGTATGGCTCTCCCCCTCACCGCCAGATTACATTCTGTGACTGAGGTGCACTGCTTGTGCTTCTGCAGACAGCCCTCATCTGTGGATGGGTTTGAATACCCCCTCCTATTAAAAACAATCAGCCTTTTGGGGTTTGGGTGTTTGTTTGTTTTTTGCCCTGACCTGGATACCCCAGGCAAGACCGATCTTGTCAGATCTTGGAAGCTACAAACCTTGAGAAAGACAGGAACGCTCCGTCTATGAATGTCAGCTGCTTAATCGGTCTTTTGTAGGACCAGCAACAAACATCAATTTAAACTTCAATGTAACCACAAAAGGAAACTTCCCCCTTTAGAAGACTTTCAAGCAAGGAGAAGCGGGTGTACAATTCTAGAAACTCCCGTTGGGGTTGATTGTGTAAAAAGGATGTAAATTGACTGGTAGCTATTAGATTGTACAAACTGATTATAAAAAAAAGCTTTACTCAGCCACCTCCCTGAATATCCTCCAGGCACCCCGCAGTGGTCAGTCAGCAGAGGTTGCCATGACTTCGGGGTGCGCGCGCGCACACACACACACAAAATACACCCCCCCCCAAAAAAAATACTGGAACTCAAGGGGCACCCAGTGAAGTTGAAGGACTGTACATTGAAGGCAGAGTTCGCACCATGCTTAGTCAACTTGGGGAACCCACCGCCATGAGACATATTGATGGCCATGAGATTGGATGGTGTCAAATGAAGACTGGAACCAGGGGCCATAGACAGAAAATTTGGGTTGGTGGGGTGTGGGGAAATCCGGGGGGGGGCACCCTGGCTGCATCTGCTGCTCCTCTTGCAGCAGAAACAGCAGCAGCTTCGGCTCCACTGCAACCTCTAGCCCTCCTCCAGTCCTCTAGATTGGAGAGACTTGATTCCGGGCTCCTTTTCTGTGTAAGCTGGGGAGGGGGAGGGGAATTTCCAACTCTCTCTCTTTTGCCAGTTTGGTGTAGTGGTTAAGTGCGCGGACTCTAATCTGGGAGAACCGGGTTTGATTCCCCACTCCTCCACTTGCACCTGGCTGGACGACCTATAATTTTTGCATCTCTATTAATTAGTATGACAAATTCTCTTTTGTTTAAACATTCTACAATAGTCTTCTATAAACTAAAAATATCTATTAATTATATTTATACCATTCTCCAAATTCATAATCACAAACTTTTCTCATTCTAATTATACTAATTATTTTGACGTCAATAAAAGTAAATTCTCTAGTCTGTCTCTTGTATCAAACTACATTCTTAATAACAACTTTATATTCTTTTTTTTAAAGCCCCCAGAGGGGATTTTTTATTGCATTTTTTTATAACACTACAAACTACAACAGAAAATGGGAAGGGGAACTACATTTATAGGATAAAGAAAGATACCCACTACTGACTAAAAACCCAAGAGAGGAGATCATCCCACCAGTTTAACCATACATTTAGTCTTAATCCCGTTAATCTTACTATCAACTGAGTCAAGTTTAACATTATCTTTTTCAAATCTTAAATTTAACTGTCATACAGAAACACCCCAAAGCATCTCACTTTAACATTTTTTAAAGGCACAATTCAGAGTTCTTCAGCCTTCTTGCCTAGTCTCTTCCGCAGTTTATAAGGACTTTTAGGGGCCGCCTCCCCTTTCTCTGATAGAGAGTCCTCCCCGGAGGAGTCCGAGTCCAGCTCGCCATTGGACTTACTGTCCTCTCCTTTTTCTCCTTCCTTCCCTGGCCCTCCCATCTGGACTCTTAGAAATTCCCGTGCTTTCTGGACAGAGTCAATCTTTTCTTTTTTATCCTTGATTTTGAAGGTTACGCTTTCTGGAGTTAACCATCTATATCCAATTAAATTTGTCTGTAGAAAAAGAATTAATTCCTCCTCATAAGTCCCCTGGCTAGGAGCCTTCCGCCAGGCTCCCTGGGGGGGGTAACAGGCCAGCGCTCCCCCTCCTTCCCGCCGTGCACAGACCGCATCCCCAGGAGGTCCGGGAGATGCGTCTGTCTAGCGTGCCGCCATCAACCGGAAATCAACTTTATATTCTTAATATCAGTTTTGCTTATACATTTTAACGCTTGTATGCTGTCGTCAGTCTTGATCATGTACAGAGACCACTACACCTTTGAATACCCCTGGCTGAGGGCAAATGGCGGGGAGGGGGTTCTCATATTTGATACTATACGATGTGTGTGTTTCTGTGTGGATCTCAAACATATGCTTCACTCCCTTTCCTGTAGCTGTCGAGAGCAGTGAGGAAACCAGCAGAAAATGGAACATTCCTCCAGTGCTGGTGGTCCCGGCCCCATCGCTGCAGACGTTGTCCTCTAATGACTCATTCCAGAGCCTGGAGAAGGAATTGGAAGAGAATTCCATGGAAAAGGTATTTGATTCAGAATGCACAAACTGGCCCATTTTCAGTTCTTCTGCAGTTCTGTCACGCTCAAAGTCTCATCTCTCCCTGAGTACTTTTTCTATATATCCAGATCTGGGTGATTTCTTGCTAGTTTTTTTTTTTTTAATTAGCTGTCTGGTTTTTTAAAAACCTGAGGTTTTTAGTCAAAATGCAATTGTTTATTTTACTTTCCCTGCTGTCGCCCTACACTTATTTCCCTCCCTATGGTAAACTACAAATGTTAAGCTCTCCAATGGAAATCAAGAGGACTTAAAAGCAATGCTCCCTCTAAGTTGTGGAATCTTGTGAGAAAAAATTCTACTTTGTGAGCTACTGGCATTAAAGTTGTGGGCGAGCGATTTGGCTCCTGCATAAATCAGTTTGCTCTGGAGCCCTCCTTCCTGAGCTGAGACAAAAATGTGTGAGCCGGAGGCTTAAAAAAACTGTGAGCTAGCTCACACTAACTCAGCTTAGAGGGAACACTGCTTAAAAGGACCCTTCCTCTCCTCTGCGCATTGATCTTATTGCAAACTGAGTCGTCTCTGCATTTCCAGAAGGAATGTTTCCATGCCATTCTTTCTTTCTTTTCTTTTTAACAACTCCATCAATGTCTTTTTGAGGCACCAAAGGATTTGAAATGATGAGCGCGCTCTTTCTTGACACGCACACAACGACACCCAGCTTCCCTCTTCCCTTGACCTAGGAAAACGTCGCTTTCTCCAAGCTCCTTGAAGATAACCATCTTCAAGTACTTGAAGGCCTGTCATATACAGGATGATGCCCAAGAAGGTTGGAGCAAAGTCAGTGGGTTGAAATTAGATCAAAAGAGTTTTCAGCTAAACATTAGGAAGAACTTCCTGACAGGTAGAGTGGTTCCTCAGTGGAACGGGCTTCCTCAGGAGGTGGTGGGCTCTCCTTATTTGGAGGTTTTCAAGCAGAGGCTAGATGGCCATCTGACAGCAATGCTGATTCTGTAAACTTAGGCAGATCACGAGACGGAGGGCAGGAAGGGCTGCATCAGTGCTTAGTTCTTGTGGCCCTTTCTTACACACTTTGGTGTCAAGAGGTAAATTTCTCCAGGCCAGTTTGGGATATTTTTGCTATCTTCTGGGCATAGGGCTGCCAATTCCCCCTGGGGGGTGGATTTCCCCCCGCTTTGGAGGCCCGATTTCCACCGCCGCGGAATTGGGCCCCGGGGGAAACACCACCCCGGCGTGCACGTCAGCCGGAGGTGACGTGCTGACGCCGGGCACGCTGGGGGCGGGGCCACAGCCATCTGAGGGGAAAACTCTATGTTTTCCCCTCAAATGGCTGTGG
>NW_015159774.1:104718-110093 GCF_001447785.1 Gekko japonicus
AGGGGGTTGGACTAGATGACCCTGGAGGTCCCTTCCAACTCTATGATTCTATGACATGTAAAAAGAACCAACAGGGAGCCTGAGCACCCACTGAAGAAGAAGAAGAAGAAGAAGAGATTGGATTCATACCCCGCCCTTCACTATCCAAAGGAGTCTCAGAGCGGCTTACAGACTCCTTTCCCTCCCCCTCCCCACAACAGACACCCTGTGAGGTAGGTGGGGCTGAGAGAGCTCTGACAGAAACTGCTCTTTTTCAAGAACAGCCCTTATCAGAACTATGGCTTGCCCAAGGTCATCCAGCAGGTGCAAGTGGAGGAGTGGGGAATCAAACCCGGTTCTCCCAGATTAGAGTCTGCGCACTTAACCACGACACCAAACTGGCTGAGAAGACATCAGCCAACCCTTCTGTGGGTCAAGCTAACCGAAGCAAGTCTTGCCAGTTTTTGCAGCTATCCTAGTAACCGCAGCGAAGTGCCACCATAAAAAGGGGCCTCGTCACTGATATCCAGCCCCTGAACGTCTACCTATTCACAGACGCGGCGAGTGCAAAACACAGTTGCAGGAGTTTTGTGACAGTGTGTTTTCTTCAGGTCAAATTCAAATTCAAATACCTTTTATTGGCATACAATATTAAAAATAAACATTTCCCAGTATTAATACAATCCAGTAGAGATTATAAAATAGATAATCGTGGTAAACCATTCCAAGGATATGTCCGGCCTATAACATACCTCAAGATGTCACAGAGATAGATTTGACCATACAGGAGATAGCTGAGTCGTACAATAAATTAAAATCTAAACTTTTAAACTTACGTTTTTTAAAATATATATATAAATTAAGAATCATTAATATGCTCAAAATCGTTCTTCCGTTTTATAAAACCATGAAGAAACTTAGCGGTCAGTTCAATGATCTCCGGGTCTCGTGAAGCAAGGAGATAATGTACCTTGTTTCTATCCAGTTGGCCTGCCAGCAACCTAAGTGCTTCCATCGGTGGTGGTGGTGGGGACATTGCTGCTAAGTTGCAGCAGCCAACGTATAGCAGGGTTTTCAAGGAAAGAGACCTTCGGCGGTGGTTTTGCCATGGCCCGCCTCTGCTTAACAATCCCGGCCTTCCTTGGGGGCAGGGGTCATGTCGTAGAAAAAGTGGTGCAGGCGCTCATGAGCATAACTCATTAGCATAACATATTTGCATATGCCACGCCCCCTGACATCACCGGAGGTGTGTCAGAAGGCAACACCCACCGCTCAGACGCCGCTGGACTGTTTTGGATTGCTAGCTATTGGGGGCGGGGGACGTGCAGATCTGTCCTCGCAGAGGAGGGAGAGCTTGTACCTGAAGGCAGGCTGGGGGGGGGGCTCTGCAACTTACCTGGCTGCTTCTTGCTCCTCATGGCTCAACTGAGGGCTGCTGGGAGCAGGGGGCGGGGCTTGTTGCATGTGCCCGCCCCCTAGGCTCCTTACTGCCGGAGCGCCACTCCTGTGCGCTCCTGCAGGAAATGACCCCTGGGTGGGGGAGTTTAGGTAGGAAGGAAAAGGAAGAGAACTCCAGACGGTCTCAGCAGAAGATAAAGTATCAGGGGAAAGGGTGTGCGCTCCCGCAGGAAATGACCCCTGCTTGGGGGTCTCCCACTCAAGTACTAACCAGGGGCTGACCCCACGAGAGCCTGGGCCGTCCAAGTCAGGGCAGTGCTTCCAGTGTGAGCCAGTTTGGTGTAGTGGTTAAGTGTGCAGACTCAGGGAGCGGTGGCGCAGGCAGTTAAACGCCTGCCAGTAAAATCAATAGCGAACAGCCACAATGGCTGTTCGAATCCCCACCGCGGCCGGAGTGAGCTACTGGCCCCAGTCCCAGCTCCCGCCAACCCAGCGGCTCGAAAGTAACTACAAGTAGAGAAATGGGTACCTGCCTTAGAGGCGGGGGGCACCCTCCTCCTGGTTCCGTGCCAGGAGGGTTGATGGAGACGGCAGCAAGAGAGAAGCGGCGGCGAGGGAGAACAATGGCGGCGTCCGGTGGACCGTGGAAGCGACGACAACATCGGAGTGAGGCGGAGCCGGATGACGCAACTGCAGAGCGACGCGACGCGGCTGGAGCCCGACGGGATGAGTAGCCGGAGAAACGCCGCAGTCCTGAGCAGTGCGCACCAACGGAGGATCCACCCGAAGCCCGCCGATGGTCGCCGCTTGCTGGAGCACCGAGACTGCGCCTGAGCCGCCAAGAAGGAGAGAAGCCCGCCGTCTGGGTGCTGTTAGGCAACCCCTCCCCGCACAAATTGTTGCCCTAGGTAGGATTCGACTACTTACGTAGTCTACTTGTAAACCGCTCTGAGACCCACTAGGGGTCATGAGCGGTATAGAAATCACATGTAAATAAATAAATAAAAATAAATAATCTGGGAGAACCGGGTTTGATTCCCCACTCTTCCACTTGCAGCTGCTGGATGACCTTAGGCAAGCCATAGTTCTGTCAGAGCTGTTCTTGAAAAAGCAGTTTTTGTCAAGAGCTCTCTCAGCCCCACCGACCTCACAGGGGTGTCTGTTGTGGGGAGGGGGACGGAAAGACTTGAATTCCAGCCCTGTCACCCATCCTGGTTGCCCTCTTCTGGACACGCTTGAGCTTGTCAACATCCTTCCTAAAATGTGGTGCCCAAAACTTCTTCCTCCTCCTCCTCCTCCTCTTCTTCCAACAACTGGTGTTTTCTCTAGGTTCTGGGAGAAACAAACTCTATCTTGAACGAGGCAGAGTTGGAAGCATCCAACCTTATGAAAGAAGAGGCCAGCCACGCTACCTCGGAGGAGGACTCCCATGGCAAACTGCACAGCCTTATGAACTGTAGGATCTGCCAGCTATTTGTGCGCACAGTGGACAGACTTCTGGACAAATCGGAGGAAGCGATGGATCATTACATGCCCCTTACTGAGGAGGAGATAAGTAAGGAAAATAGGGAGGGGGGAGTCAGGTCTGGGGGCCTGGCAGGAAGCAAGAAGATCAGTAAGGATTCAAATACAGCATCAAACTGTGAGCAGCTTGATCCAGTCCCTGAGAGATGATTTACTTAGAACGAATAACCAAACCGGAATCTGTAGTTTCATATGTTGGAAGGCAGGGAATCCCTACTAGTTCCTCACGGCATCTGATTTCTGTTGTGGTAAAAGCCGCAATACCACCTCTGGCCACCCACAGTGGTGGCACCGTTGAGCAGCCGGGACATGTCAACATTTGTCTTTGCTTACCTGAGCAGCATGTAGAACAAGTTGCCCGTGTCCTGTTCTGAATATCCTCAGTTCCAAGATTGCGGTTGCTTAACTGTGAGAATATACTGACTGTTAGCGTAAAAACAAACAAATTTCAGGAAAGCTGACCTGGGCTGTTCCCTTCCAAAAAGAAACAACGTGGCATGAAAAAAAATATTTGTAACCGAAGTGACATATCGGGCTCTACTGGTAGCAGGAGCTCCTTTGCATATTAGGCCACACACCCCTAGTGTAGCCAATCCTCCAAGAGCTTACAGAGCTCTTCTTACTGGGGCTACTGTAAGCTCTTGGAGGATTGGCTACACTAGGGGTGTGTGGCCTAATATGCAAAGGAGCTCCTGCTACCAGTAGAGCCGATATGAGGAACTATTTAAAAAAAAGAAGTTATAATTATCAGTATTTCATACGTCCGTTGTTACGGAGACATGCACAAAACCTAAACGGAGGCAGGCAATGTTTGTGTCCCTTTTTGAAGAGACACAGGTCACCTTTGAGTAATAGGGTGTGTGGGGCCTTTTCCAAAAATCTTTCCGTCAAATTAATTTCTACCGCCTGTGAGACGTGTTGTGGTTTCTACATCCCTCTCCCTTTTAGATTTGCAATCTTTAATTTTCAAAAAATTGCTATATCGGGGGGCAGGATTCATTGCCTTCTCCCGAACACAGAAAAGGGCAGGTTTTTATACCCTGCTTTCCTCTGCCTTAAGGAGTCTCAGAACTGCTTACAATCGCCTTTCCTTTCCTCTCCCCACAACAGGCACCATGTGAGGCAGGTAGGGCTGAGTGCTGAGAGAACTGTGACTGGCCCAAGGTCACCCAGCAGCCCTCATGTGTCTCAAAGCGGCTGACAATCGCCTTTCCCTTCCTCTCCCCACAAAAGGCACCTTGTGAGGCCGGTGGGTCTGAGAGAGTGCTGAGAGAACTGTGACTGGCCCAAGGTCACCCAGCAGGCGTCATGTGTCTCAAAGCGGCTGACAATCGCCTTTCCTTCCTCTCCCCACAACAGGCACCTTATGAGGCCGGTGGGTCTGAGAGAGTGCTGAGAGAACCGTGACTGGCCCCAGGTCACCCAGCAGGCCTCATGTGTCTCAAAGCGGCTGACAATCGCTTTTCCTTCCTCTCCCCACCAGTGTTCCCTCTAAGCTGTGGAGTCTTGTGACCCAAATTCTACTTTGTGAGCGACTAGCATTAAAGTTGTGAGCAAGCAATTTGGCTACTGCATGAATTAGTTTGCTCTGGAGCCATCTTTCCTGAGCTGGGCCAAAAATCTGTGAGCTGGAGGCTAAAAAACCGTGAGCTAGCTCACACTAACTCAGCTTAGAGGGAACATTGCCCCACAACAGGCACCTTATGAGGCCGGTGGGTCTGAGAGAGGTCTGAGAGAACTGTGACTGGCCCTAGACTATCCAGCAGGCTTCAGGTGGAGGAGGAGTGGGGAATCAAACACGGTTCTCCGAATTAAGAGTCTCTTAATTTGGTGTAGTGGCTAAGTGCGCGGACTCTAATCTGGGAGAACCGGGTTTGATTCCCCACCCTCCACTTGCACCTGGCTGGATGGTGTGGCTTAATATGCTAATGACCTGTACTGTTAGGGGTGTGGCCTAATATGCTGATGAGTTTCTATTGTTGGGTGTGGCCTATTATGCTAATGAGTTCCCGGTGGGCTTTTTCTACAAAAAAAGCCCTGCTGCTGAAACCATGTCTATCAATCGATCCCCCCTCCTCTGTTTTATTCTCACAACAACCCTGTGAGGTAAGCTTAAGCCAAGAGAGACCGACTTGCCCCGAAATTACCCGGCAAATTGGACGGTAGAGTAGGGATTCGAACTCGGGTCTCCCCAATCTTTCCCTGCCGCAGTGGCTCCGTTCATGCACCCCTCTTCTCTCACCCTCACGCAGGCAATTTGAAGCAAGAGGTCGAAGAGTTGGACACTTTCCCGGAGGACCACCAGAAGAAAGCTTGCATCGACAGGATTGCAGCTTTGTCTTCCCGCCTCCGCCAACAGGCTTATATGATGGCCCTGAGCAAGCTCCGGCTGGCCAGACGCAGCACCCACAGTAACCTCTCCCAGCTCCAGATGACGATCGACCTGGTAGGCCAGCCCTTGGGCAGATCTTTCC
>NW_015159774.1:110191-119641 GCF_001447785.1 Gekko japonicus
TAGAGCAGGTCGGGAAAGAGGTACTTTTCTTCCTTTCTCACTATACAAGAACTCGTGGGCACCCCATGAAATTGCTGAGCGGTCGGGTTAGAATGGATAAAAGGAAGTACTTCTTCACCCAAAGAGTGATTAACACGTGGAATTCACTGCCACAGGAAGTGGTGGCAGCTACAAGCATGGACAGCTTCAAGAGGGAATTAGATAAGCATATGGAGCAGAGGTCCATCAGGGGCTATTAGCCACAAGGTATAGATAGGTACAGGGATCTTTTTGTGCCAGAGCACTGCCCTGGCAACCCAGGAACCAACGCAAATAATGGCGGTGGCAAGCCCCACCCCCAGCTCCCAGTGGGCTGGTGAGGGAAGTGAAGAGAGAAAGACAATTAAAGAGAGAAAGGCGTTTAAAGCCAATGGGAATGCGAGCCCCAAGGTAGCCAGTCAGAGTGCGGGAGCAGGTGGCTAGTGCGGCAGGCAGTGGTGGCAGTCAGGTCAATTGTGGCTCGGTGGGGCACGAGCAGTGGTGAGGGGCACCCTTGGGGGTGACGGGGGCGGCAGTGCTGGGCAGCGGGGGCCCCAGCGGCAAGCAGGGCGGGGACTGCATGAAGAGGAGGAGGAGGAGGAGGGCAAGCTGCTGCTGGAGGCCACCAGGGGGTGGCGGTGGAGGGGCGGCTTCTGCAGCCTCCCACCAGCCCTGAGAGTCAGATCTGCCCATCGTCACCCACACACTGAGGAGCTGGAAGAGGAGGCCTGCCTGGACGAGAGTGACCCCCGGGCACTCTGCCATCAAGGACTCCCTGAGTAGCTTGAGGTCAAGCTTTTATGAAGCGCTCCTTGTCAGCTGTTCTGCTATTTGGACGAACTCCCAAAAGCCGCACTACCCGGCCACCCCGCTTTGCTCTTGGGGAAAGCACTGTGTGACAGAGCGTTGGACTAGAGGGGCCATTGGCCTGATTCAGCAATGGCTTCTCTTATGTTCTTATATGGAGCAGAGGTCCATCAGGGGCTATTAGCCACAAGGTATAGATAGGAACTCACAGGCTGGGGCAAGAGATGCTCTGTATTCTTGGGACTTGGGGGGTGGGGCAACAGTGGGGGGGGGCTTCTAGTGCCCTGGCCCCACTGCTGGACCCCCTGACGGCCCCTGGTATTTTTGGCCACTGTGTGACACAGAGTGTTGGGTTGGAAGGGCCATTGGCCTGATCCAACACTGGCTTCTCTTTATGTTCTTATGTTCTCTTATCTGCATGTGTCGCAGGGATCCTGAGTCAGAGAGGGGTGTGCGTGCGCACGCAGTTCATCTCAGAGATGGATTGACGGGGCTGGGCATCTCCAGCTTGGGAAATTCCTGGGAATTTTTTTTGGGGGGGGGAGGGCTCCCTGGGGAAGGTAATTTTGGGCACAGGAGCCCAGCAGGGATGTGACGCCACAGAATCCGCCGTCCGATCTGATCCCTGCAGTCCGGAGATCAGTTGTCATTCCAGGAGATCCCCAGGCCCCCGCCTGGATGTTGGCAGCCCTATAGAAGACTCCAAGACACAGATGTCTTCACTGCGAAGTGGCCAACTGGTTGGAATTTGCTGTCAGAGGATGTAGTGATGGCCACTGGAATAGGTAAAGGTTCCCTTGCTTAAAAGCCAGTCGAGTCCGACTCTAGGGTTGCGGTGCTCATCTCTGTTTCCAAGCTGAAGAGCCAGCGCTGTCCGAAGACGTTTCCGTGGTCATGTGGCCGGCATGACTAAACACCAAGGCGCACGGAACGCTGTTACCTTCCCACCGAAGTGGTACCTATTTATCTACTTGCAATTTCTTGCTTTTGAACTGCTAGGTTGGCAGGAGCTGGAACTAGAGACGGGAGCTCACTCCGTCATGCGGCAACTCGGGTCTCGAACTGCTGAACTACTAACCTTCCACAGCCTGCAGTTCAGCATCTTAACCACTTGAGCCACCGCAGCTCCAGCCACTGGAATAGACAGGTTTAAAAGGGGAATCAGATAGTCTGTGGAGAAGTCTATCGGTAGCTACTAGCCAAGGTGACTAAAGGGAACCTCCATGTTCAGAAACATTAGTCCTCTGAAGAACAGTGCCAGGAGGCAACATCAGGGGAAGGCCCTCTGGAATAACTGGCCGGGCCACTGCGTGAGACAGGATGCTGGACTAGATGGAGCACTGGTCCATGTTAGATTCACCGATATAGCGAGCCAGTAATTTCTGTCTTATTTAGCAGAGTGCCCAAAGGCCACAACACAACAGTTATTTATTCTGCATGTGCTAGCATATTTGCAGAGTTATACAGAGCCGCTTGTCCGTTTCAAATGAATAAGAATCCTTTATTTAAGAAACTACATTCTAGATAGTGCAGGTTGAGAGATAGGAGAAGAAGAAGAAGAAGAGATTGGATTTATATCCCGCCCTTCACTTGGGGTCTCAGAGTGGCTTACAAACTCCTTTCCCTTCCCCTCCCCACAACAGACACCCTGTGAGATGGGTGGGGCTGAGAGAACTCTGACACAAACTGCTCTTTCAGGAACAGCTGTGCCAGAGCTTGTGACTGACCCAAGGTCACATCAGCAGGTGCAAGTGGACGAGTGGGGAATCAAACCCGGTTCTCCCAGATTAGAGTCCGCGCACTTAACCACTACACCAAACTGGAGGAGGAGAAGCTAATCTAACTAGCTAGATGGATGTGGATGGGGAAAAAAGGTGCTCCTTCTTTGTGTGTGTGAGAGAGAGAGAGAAGGAAGAAGGGAAGGGAGGGAGTAATTCCCTGAGAGTATCAGTCTACGCATCAAAGGGAAACACCACGACAAGTAAACACGAAGGATGCTCACAGTTAGCCTGTCAGACTCTCGAGGCTGAGGCTAAGAGACATCATTTAGGCCTTCTCCTCCAACAGTCGGATCCAGCAGGGCTCTTCTTATGTTCTTGAGTCCCCCACCCACCCAAACAAGTAATCAGTTGTAATTTAAGGAGAACTTCAAGCCCCACCTGGAGGCTGGTAGCCTTGTGCACATGTCCTGAGTCAGATTGAGGTGACGAGAGAGGAGGTCCTAAAACTGATAGACAACTTAAAAACTGATAAATCACCAGGCCCAGATGGCATACATCTGAGAGTTCTTTCAGAACTCAAATGTGAACTTGTGGATCTCCTGACAAAGATATGTAATTTTTCCTTAAAATCTGCCTCCATTCCTGAGGATTGGAAGGTAGCTAATGTCACTCCCATCTTTAAAAAGGGTTCCAGAGGAGATCCGGGAAATTACAGGCCAGTCAGTCTGACGTCGATACCGGGTAAATTGGTGGAAACCATTATTAAGGAAAGAATTAGTAGGCACATAGATGAACAAAACCTATTGAGGCAGACTCAACATGGGTTCATGCTGGACTAGATGGAGCACTGGTCCATGTTAGATTCACCGATATAGCGAGCCAGTAATTTCTGTCTTATTTAGCAGAGTGCCCAAAGGCCACAACACAACAGTTATTTATTCTGCATGTGCTAGCATATTTGCAGAGTTATACAGAGCCGCTTGTCCGTTTCAAATGAATAAGAATCCTTTATTTAAGAAACTACATTCTAGATAGTGCAGGTTGAGAGATAGGAGAAGAAGAAGAAGAAGAGATTGGATTTATATCCCGCCCTTCACTTGGGGTCTCAGAGTGGCTTACAAACTCCTTTCCCTTCCCCTCCCCACAACAGACACCCTGTGAGATGGGTGGGGCTGAGAGAACTCTGACACAAACTGCTCTTTCAGGAACAGCTGTGCCAGAGCTTGTGACTGACCCAAGGTCACATCAGCAGGTGCAAGTGGACGAGTGGGGAATCAATGGCTCCCGAGCCGCAGTTTGGCCACCCCTGAACTAAACTAACTATAATGGATGCAGATGAAGAAAAGCATGCCCTGCATCCATGGTGCCAAAGATGGAGAACAACGTGCTCCTTCTTCGCCTGTGTGCACGAGAGAGGTGAGAACAGAAGGAAGCCATACCCTGAGAGCATCAGTCTATACATCAAAGGGAAAGAGGCAGAAAAGTAAACAGGAAGGATGCTCACAGTTAGCCTGTCTGACTCTCTTGTAATCCCCCTCTGGAGGCTGAGGCTAAGAGACATCATTTAGTCCTTCTCCTCCAACAGTCGGATCCAGCAGGGCTCTTCTTATGTTCTTGAGTCCCCCACCCACCCAAACAAGTAATCAGTTGTAATTTAAGGAGAACTTCAAGCCCCACCTGGAGGCTGGTAGCCTTGTGCACATGTCCTGAGTCAGATTGAGGTGACGAGAGAGGAGGTCCTAAAACTGATAGACAACTTAAAAACTGAAAAATCACCAGGCCCAGATGGCATACATCCGAGAGTTCTGAAAGAACTCAAATGTGAACTTGTAGATCTCCTGACAAAGATATGTAATCTTTCCTTAAAATCTGCCTCCATTCCTGAGGATTGGAAGGTAGCTAATGTCACTCCCATCTTTAAAAAGGGTTCCAGAGGAGATCCGGGAAATTACAGGCCAGTCAGTCTGACGTCGATACCGGGTAAATTGGTGGAAACCATTATTAAGGAAAGAATTAGTAGGCACATAGATGAACAAAACCTATTGAGGCAGACTCAGCACGGTTTCTGTAAGGGAAGATCTTGTCTCACTAACCTGTTAGTGTTCTTTGAGGGGGTGAACAAACATGTGGACAAGGGGGATCCAATAGATATTGTTTACCTTGACTTCCAGAAAGCTTTTGATAAAGTTCCTCATCAAAGGCTCCTAAGTAAGCTCAAAAATCATGGGATAGAAGGACAAGTCCTTTTATGGATCAAAAACTGGCTAATTCATAGAAAACAGAGAGTGAATATAAATGGGCAATTTTCTCAGTGGAGGGTGGTAAGCAGTGGGGTACCGCAGGGATCAGTACTTGGTCCACTGCTTTTTAACTTGTTCATTAATGATTTGGAGATGGGAGTAAGCAGTGAAGTGGCTAAATTTGCGGATGATACAAAGTTGTTCAAGGTGGTGAAAACCAGTGAGGATTGTGAGGCACTCCAAAGGGATCTGTCAAAGATGGGCAAGTGGGCGTCAACATGGCAAATGGGGTTCAATGTGGCCAAGTGCAAGGTGATGCACATTGGAGCCAAAAATCCTAAATATAAATACACATTGATGGGGTCTGAACTGGCAGAGACTGAGCAAGAGAGAGATCTTGGAGTTGTAGTAGATAACTCACTGAAAATGTCGAGACAGTGTGTGACTGCAATAAAGAAGGCCAATGCTATGCTGGGGATTATTAGGAAGGGTATTGAAAACAGATCAGCCAATATAATAATGCCCCTATATAAATCAATGGTGAGACCTCATTTGGAATACTGTGTGCAGTTCTGGGCACCACACCTTAAAAAGGATATTATAGCTTTGGAAAAAGTGCAGAAAAGGGCAACTCGAATGATAAAAGGGTTGGAACACTTTCCCTATGAGGAAAGGTTAAAGCGCTTAGGGCTCTTTAGCTTGGAGAAAAGACGACTGAGGGGTGACATGATCGAGGTTTATAAGATTATGCATGGGAAAGAGCAGGTAAAGAAAGAGGTACTTTTCTCCCTTTCTCACAATACAAGAACTCGTGGGCACTCCATGAAACTGCAGAGCGGTCGGGTTAGAACGGATAAAAGGAAGTACTTCTTCACCCAAAGAGTGATTAACACATGGAATTCACTGCCACAGGAAGTGGTGGCAGCTACAAGCATGGACGGCTTCAAAAGGGAATTAGATAAGCATATGGAGCAGAGGTCCATCAGTGGCTATTAGCCAGGGCTTCTAATGTCCTGGCCCCACTGCTGGACCTCCTGATGGCCCCTGGTATTTCTGGCCACTGTGTGACACAGTGTTGGACTGGATGGGCCTTTGGCCTGATCCAACATTGGCGTCTCTTATGTTCTTATGTCCCATGAAGGTCCTATCTGTGAAGGTCAGGCCACTTATGAATGGCAGTGAGGGAGAACCACAAGCCAGTGTGGTCTGTACATCACAGGGACCTTGGTGTGGGGGTGCAAAGTGTCTCAGGGGATCCTGCACATAGAGACGCATTGCACACTTCCTACCCATTTATCCTTGTCTGGAGTCCCCCCCCCCCAGGTTTTTGGAATTCTCCGATCCAGTCTTGCTTCCAAAGGGGATACAGCATTCTCTCCACGTGCCACATCTTTAAGCTCCTTCCTGCCATCGTCCACTTCGCCTCATTGCCGAAGGCACACGTATTGCTAAAACGCTTCCACAACCAGAGAGCAATCATGACTTCATCACATCGAGATTTCTGCACGGTTCCTTTACCAATACATATGTGCCCGAAGCCACTTTAAGACTTATGGTTTCTTTTTTTGTGTGGTGGTGGTGGTGGCCGCCCAATGCACAGAAGCACAACACTAACATGCTGCACAGAAAGACCCTTTGATTCAGAGCCACGACAAGGGCCTGTTTGCAGCAGCCGTTTCTCAAGGTGCACCAGTGCACCGCGAGAGAGAGGGGGGAGAAGATGCAAAGGAGCTGAAGGAACAGAAAGCTGTGCTCCAATTTGAAGCGGTGAAGTGCGCGGACTCTAATCTGGGAGAAGGGGGTTTGATTCCCCACTCCTCCACATGCAGCCGCTGGATGACCTTGGGCAGGCCATAGTTCCGTCAGAGCTGTTCTTAAAAAAGCAGTTTTGAAAGAGCTCTCTCAGCCCCACCTACCTCACAGGGTGTCTATTGTGGGGAGGGGAAGGAAAAGGAGATTGTAAGCTGCTCTGAGACTCCGAGTCAAGGGCAGGGTATAAATCCAATCTCTTCTTCTTCTTCTTCTTCTCTTCAATTCCAACCTGTATTCTTAAGCAGCTGACTCCCCCAATAGAAGAAGAATCGTTTTTTTTATACCCCTTTTTTCTACCTTAAGGAGTCTCAAAGCAGCTTACAGTCACCTTTCCCTTCCTCTCCCCACAACAGACTGTCAGAACCCACAGCCAACATCGGAGTACACACTTCTTTAGAAAGGTTATACTTTTATTGAAGAGCCATAGATGCATTAACATAGTCACTGTTAAGAATAGCAGTTGCCACTTGAACCTAATAAGATATAAGGCATTCGTATGCACCCCCCCACTGCGCTGACCAATTAGGCACCCTCCCGTGCGCGGGCTAGAGCCGGCAAGCGTTACTATGTGAAGCTGGGAATTGGTCGGCTCCCACGGCTGGCCTGGAAGGCAGACAACACACATCACCACCTGTATTTCTTTAGAGATAAGCATTTCAGCGCAAAGCAGAGAGAGGAATGCGAAAGCAATTTATACAGACACTGGCAGGACATCCCAACCCCCATGGCAGCATAGCTGACACAGACACCCTGTGAGGTAGGTGGAGCTGACAGAGTTCTGAGAGAACTGTGACTGGCTTCAGGTCACCCAGCAGACTTCATGTGGAGGCGTGGGGAATCAAACCCAGTTCTCCCAGATCAGAATCCGCGGCTCTTAAGCACTACACCACACTGGCTCACAATAGTGTGGAAGCAATAAAGAAAACATGAACGCGAACAAGCGATGGCACATACTGATTCCTTGTTTTCCTTTTTTTCCTTTTGTTGTCCCCCCCCCCCAAATGCGGCCAATCCCAGATTGAGCGCGCACAGCAAGAGGCGGAGCCAGAGTTCCGGAAAAGCCACGAAAAGCTGAATGAGATGTGCAGCCAGTGGAGTCAGCAAAAACGGAGCACCGAAGACCTTCCACCGTACAAGAAAGAGGAAGTTCTGGCCGCCATCAGTGGCCAGGTTGAAGCTGGCATGCCCCTCGCGGCGGACGGGAGCGCCATGGAGATTGGGGTGCCGAGGGATGACAAGACAACGGAGCCTGGCATCTCTCCCCTTGCGGCGCACAGAAGCGCAATGGAGACCGGTGCGCCTTCTGCCAAGGATCTCGCCAGCAACGAGGTTCAAATGATTTTCACCATGCCTGGCTGTAGAGAAGAAAATGGCTTCCCTTCTCCCCAAGGACCTTTTCCTTCCCAGTTTGGCGTCTTTAATGTCCTCCCCGGAATCCCCCAAACTGGTTGCTCTGGCACTCTAGTTTGAAAGACATCTATTAGATAATTCAAGGCCCCCACAAGGCCCTGGGGGAGGGGCGAGGAGGCTGCCTGTTGCGTCTCTTTATGAAGTGTTGCTCTGGAAGTACCCCTACGTTGGGAAATTTGGGCTGGGTCCCTGCACCAGATGCAGTTCGAACATTCGGTCACTCCCACAACAGCAGAATCGCTGGTTATCTAAAGATGATCCCTGTTGCGTCTCTGCGTGGATCACTGTTTTGGGCTTCCAATCACGAGCACTCACTCAGGGACAGAGACTCCTGAAGAAGTGTGTGGGGCGCAGTGGCAGAGCATCTGCTTTGCAGAAGGCTGTGGATTCAGTCTTCAGCAGGGCGGGTCATAATCAGGTGACATCTACTTCCTCTACCCAAGAGGCACTGCTAGAAGAGACAATACTAACCTTGAAAGATCAGTAGTCTGACTCAATATAAGGCAACTTTGTGTGATCAGTTTCAGTGCACTGAGGCGTTTTTCCGAGAGATAAGACAACTCAGGTGACTAAAGGGAACCACCACATTCAGAGGCAGTCAACCGCTGAGTACCGGTTCTGAGAAGCAACATCAGGGGAAGGCCTCAGCCTCTGTGGCCTGTCTGGTTGGCCCTCCAGAGCAGCTGACTGGCCACTTTGTGAAACAGGATGTTGGACTGGATGGACCACTATGCTAATCCAACAGGGCATTTCCTAGGGTTGCCATCTCCAGGTTAGGAAACACCTGGTGGTTTGGAAGGCCTTAGGAAGGAAGGCTTTGAGGTATCATGCCATAGAGCCCACCTTCCAACGCGGCCATTTTTTCCAGGTGAACTGATCACTTCCACCTGGAGACAGGGTTGCCACCCTCCAGGTGGGGGCTGGAGATCTCCCGCTGTTACAACTGATCTCCAGATGACAGAGAGCAGTCCCCCTGGAGGAAATGCCTAGCTTTGGAAAGTGGACTCCGTGGCATGATAACCTGCTGGGGTTCTGCCCCCTCCCCAGACCTCACCCTCCTAAGGCTCCACCCCCAAAATCTCCAGTTATTTCCCAACCCGGAGCTGGCAACCCTACCTGGAGACCGGTTGTAATAGTGGGAGATCTCCAGCCACCCCCTGGAGGTTGGCAACTCTACACCTCTCCCATTCTGCTGGGTGTACATCTCATTTTAACTCCTTCGTATAACAGCAGTTTCTCCCTTCTGTAGGACAATGGGCACTAGGGTTGCCAAGTCTAACTGAAATAATAGCAGGGGAGTCCAGGGCCCTCTCGAGGAGTCCTCGCGCACCGCAATGACATAGCCTGGTAGTGACGTCATCACGCTGGGCACGTCACCAGGCGACACTAGCAACCGGCCTGAAAACTCTATGGTACCATAGAGTTTTCAGGCCGGTTGCTAG
>NW_015159774.1:119694-128518 GCF_001447785.1 Gekko japonicus
CTTGGGGGTGGATCCAGGATAGGGCGGGGTTTGGGGTGAGGAGGGGCCTCGGCATGGTGTGCCATAGAGTCCACCCCTCAAATCAGCCATTTTCTCCAGGGGAGCTGATCTCTGTCAGCTGGAGACCAGTTGTAAAAGCGGGAGATCCCCAGGCCTCACCTGGAGGCTGGCAATCCTAGGCACTCAGGAGGAGGTGAGGCCCTCAGCTCTGTTCACGGCCTTCTCCCTAAATTTCCACCTTATTACAATGAAGCAACCCTCTAGCCCAGGGGTCTCCAACATGGGGCCCACTGTGTGTTTTCAGAAAGGGGGTGGGGCTTTAGCCCAGCGAGTCTTCTGACTGGCTGTTCGGGATTTTAAAAAAACAACACTGCTGTGGCAGCAGTTGCCGCCAAAGCACAAGGCTCTTTAGGGTGAGACAGAAGGTAAGCTACGGCAGCCATTTTGTGCCTCACTCGGCCTCTTGTGGCAGCCATTTTGTGACCACCCCCAGCGTGCTGGGTCAGAATTCCAAGTGTGCCCACAGGCTCAGAAAGGTCAGGGACCCCTGCTGTAGCCGCCTCAATGAGTCGGACAACACCCAACACTCTCACAGAGCGACTGTGTCTTCTACCCAGCGGCACATGGAGAATTCAACCTGGCTATTCCAACAGGCTTTCGGCTGAGATGGCGGACGTTCAGCCATTTTGGCCTCCCCTGTCCATGGCCCCTTCCCCGTGCCCTGCTGCTTTAGATAACATTACTTGGGCACCGGGGCTTTTTATTCACCTGGCATGAGGCGTGGGCTCTTTTTCGCTATTGCTTATCGTGCCACCTGTTGTTTTATTGGTGTTATGAATCTTTTGTAAGCCGCCCTGAGCCCATTCATGGGATAGAGTGGGGTATCAATTTGATCATCGTCATCATCTTGACTCCCAGTGTCCCAGCAAATTCTCTTGTTGGAAACCCCTCTCATCTCCACAGTTAAGAGCACAGAATCTAATATGGGAGAACTGGGTTTGATTCCCCACTCCGCCCCATGCAGCTGCTGGTGTGACCTTGGGTCAGTCACAAGTTCTCTCAGAGCTGTTCTCTCAAGGGCAGTCCTCAAGAGAGCACTTTCAGGCCCACCTACCTCATAGGGTGTCCGTTGTGGGGAGGGGAGGGGAAAGGAGATTGTAAACTGCTCTGAGACCAAGTGAGGTATAAATCCAATCTCCTCCTTCTCCCAGATGGTTGAGGGGCAGTCATATAAGTTGGGTTTTGACCGGTGTTCCCTCTAAGCTGAGTTTGTGTGAGCTAGCTCACAGTTTTTTAGCCTCCGGCTCACACGTTTTTGTCTCAGCTCAGGAAGGAGGGCTCCAGAGCAAATTAATCTATGCAGTAGCCAAATTGCTTGCTAACAACTTTAATGCCAGGAGCTCAGAAAGTAGAATTTTTGCTCACAAGACTCCACAGCTTAGAGGGAGCACTAGTTTTGACCCAGTAAGCAGCCCAAAGGGGTTGGGCGGGAGTGGAAGCAGGAATCCTCATTTAGTCATAAAACCTCATGAATATCTATGAAGCTGCCTTATACTGAATCAGACACGCGGTCCATCGAAGTCAGTATTGCCTACTCAGACCGGCAGCAGGTCTCGAAGGTCTCTGGCAGAGGTCTTTCACGTCACCTTCTGCCCAATCCTTTGAACTGGAAATGCCAGGAATTGAACCTGGGAGTTTCTGCACACCAAGCAGATGCTCTGCCACAGCCCCTCCCAACACAGCAGGATTTCGTAACCCTTCCTCTGCCTGTGTGATAGCAAAGACCAGCAGGGACACCTTTGTACAAACACCACCTGTATGTCAACTACAACCAGCCGTGGTGAGAAAAAGACTTCTACATTAATGGGCTCTAATTCCCCTTCTAAAAGGAGACCCTCCAACGTCTGAGCCTGACTCCCTTTCAGAAGCGTTGTAAAAAGGCCTCCTCTTTAGGCTAAACCTTAAAGAAATCAGAAAATATGGCTCACAGTACAGGAGAGCTGGTCCCTGGGCTGAGAGTGCCCAGCCCCCCACCCCTGGTGCCCATTGCAAGACCTCCCCTTTCTTGCCCACCAACCCACCCACATGCCCCCCCACGTGCTTATCTTCCTCCTACTCATGTGCAAGCTCTCCCACCACCTGCAGTAATAGCTGCACACATTGCCTGCCGTGCCCTTTCCCCGATGGTGGTGGGAGCAGCTGGGCAGTGTGTGTGGTATAGCCAGGAGATCCTAAGGCTGTCTGGCAGCCATAAGTTCTAGGTCTTTCAGCGTTATGCACCACTAGGTGGCTCAGCGGGCCACCAGGGACACTGATAACCCACACTCCCATTTTTCTGTATGACACTACGTGCAAATGCCACTCCAAAGTGTATCTTCTATTAGAGCTGATTTCATATTTTATCTAATATTCACAGATACCTGAAATAAAAACCCTACTACATGTAACAATCCTGCCAGACTAGCAGTCCGAAAGCAAGAAATTACAAGTATATAAATAGGTATCACTTCGGTGGGAAGGTAACAGTGTTCCGTGCACCTTGGCATTTAGTTGTGCCACCCACATTACCATAGAAACATCTTCGGACAGCGCTGGCTCTTCGGCTTGGAAACAGAGATGAGCACCACCCCCTAGAGCTGGATTCGGCTAGCTTACAAGCAAGGAAAACATTTATCTTTATTTTACATGTAACAGTAATAATGTGTTAGGTTAATTGCATACGTTGTCATTTTGTTGTAGTACAAGACGTTTTGGGACACATAGGACAGAACTCAGTATACTTTGTCTTAGTCCAGTTTAATCTTTCTGCTGTTTTTGTAACCTAAAATCCAAGGTCATTGTAAGCTGTGTGAAGCAATCATATAAAGAGCAACAGTACCCCTGTAACAGTAGCGCTAAAGTTATTAAATAAATCTAGAGTACATACACCATGTTTTAAAATTAGTACATGATGTATACATGTATAATCTCTCAACTTCAAGAGGCATTTAGCGATCAATATCAAATCCCACAACATCATAGTATGATGCTCTCCGTTGAGGTGGAAATCGGAGTACAGTCTGATGTGCAAAATCATACAGATGTGTGCTAGATGCCCACAGAACAACACAATAACAAAAGAGACTAGATTAGAGCTATAACATCATTTAGTGTCCGGTAATAATAATAAAAAAGCCACTTATTCCTTCACAGAAAAAATACAAAGGTCGATAGGATTTCACATAGCAGTCTGCTCCAGACTCTCTCAGTCTATCTCCCTCTAACAGTCTCGTATTCTCAAAAGCAGTCTGCTCCAAATTCGATCAATCTCTATCTCTCTTTCAACACTTTTTCCGGATATTTAAGTGTTTCAGACCTCTGGTCTTTCCTCAGGGGCCAATCCTATATAGGAATCTTACATTCAAACTGACAAGGAAGTTGCCACTTTCATTTACTTTTCTGTTAATCTACTTGGACAAGGTCTCTTCACTTATTTCCAAGCCTGCTGGTGCTGCTGCCAAAGTCAAATGGGCCCAGAATATGCCTCACTACCTCCGTCTTTCTAAGAATGTAAATATGGTCCAAGACCAGAGGTCTGAAACACTTAAATATCCGGAAAAAGTGTTGAAAGAGGGATACAGATTGATTGAATTTGGACTGCTTTTGAGAATACGCAGGGGTAATTTCCTGCAGGAGCGCACAGGAGTAGAGCTCTGGCAGTAAAGAGCCCAGGGGGGCGGGCACATGCACCAAGCCCCACCCCCTGCTCCCAGCAGCCCTCAGAGCAAGAAGCAGCCAGGTAAGTTGCAGAGCTTCCCCTGGCCCCAAACAGTCCAGTGGCACCTTTAAGACCAAGTTTTATTCAGTACAAGCTCTCCCTCCTCTGCAAGGACAGACCTGTATGTCCCCCCCCCCATAGCTAGGCCAACCACTGCCCAGCAGGCATCAGAGGAGATCTGTGAGAAGGGCGTCAGCACCTGGGGGGTCCTGCCAGAAGCCATGGGGCCCAGGAAGCTTCATGAGTTATGCTAACGAGCTCCTGCACCTCTTTTTCTACGAAATGACCCCTGAGAATACGAGACTGTTAGAGGGAGATCGACTGAGAGAGTCTGGAGCAGACTGCTGTGTGAAATCTTATCGACCTTTGTATTTTTCCTGTGAAGGATTAAGTGTTTTTTTGTTTTTTTATTGCCTGATACTAAATTATGTTACGGCTCTAATCTAGTCTCTTATTGTATTGTTCTGTGGGCATCTAGCACCCATCTGTATAATTTTGCGCATCAGACTGTTCTGGGATTGTGTGTTATTCTTGTGGACTGGAAATCAGAGTAGAGCAGAATCAGAATCCATCATTCTTTTGACAATCAGTGTCCCTTATAACGACATCGAAGTGTGATATTCTACATACATAAATGAAAATGTATTTGATATCGATTGCTAAATGACTCTGGAAGTTGATAAGGTTATAGATAGCCAATCACGTCATAGAATAATAATTTTAAGACATGGTTTGTGTGTTCAAGATTTATTTAATACCCTTAGCGCTATTGTTACAGTGGTACTGTCGTTCTTCATAGGATTGTGCGGGGGGCTGCCAGGACCCCTTCACTCCCCGGCGGGGTGGGTGGGAGGAAGCTCTCCAGGAGTGCAGGGGGTTGGGGCGACGTCACCAGCATGATGACATCACACAGAAGTGACATCATTACACTGGGGATGCCGTGCACGACACTAGTATTCTGGGCAAAGCTCTATGGTTACCATAGAGTTTTATCCAAAATACTAGAGCAGCGCCCCCGCGTGATGACGTCACTTCCACGTGACATCATCATGCTGGGGACATTGTGCCGGGTGGATGGTTCTGGGGGCGGGGCTTCCGCCTGCCAGGTGTCCGGCTGCAGATTGGAGCCTGTCAAATTGGGGGATCCCCCGCTCCCACCTGGGGGCTGGCAACCTTGTTTGTGCACCACCCACGTGCCCTCCGGCACTGCTACGTGGCATACGTAGCTGGGAGCGCAAGTGACAAAGCACTCCCAAGCAAGCAGTGGAAGGCTGAGAGCCAGCGTGGTGTAGGGGTTAAGAGCGGTGGACTCTAATCTGGAGAACCGGGTTCAGTTCCCCGCTCGTCCACATGAAGCCAGCTGGGCCAGTCACAGCTCTCAGAGTTCTCTCAGCCCCCAAAACAAGTCTAGCTTGCCACCTAGTGGTGCATAATGCAAAGAGAGCTAGAACATCTGGCTGCCAGACAAATTTTGGATCTCCTGGCTATACACCAACCACTGCCCAGCAGGCATCAGAGATCTGTGAGAAGGGCATCAGCACCAGGGGGGTCCCGCCAGAAGCCATGGGGCCCAGGAAGCTTCAGGGCATGCTGACACCAGGTAGGGCAGAACCTTTTGTTATGCATGTCAACCTTCTGGGAACAAATGGATTTCCCCCCCTTCTTCTGCCAGGTAGAATCCAAGACCCTGGAAATGTCCCGCCTCCTGACCCTCGACCTCCAGGGCACCTACGAGAGCCTCCTGGCCAATCTGAAAGACGTGCCGCTCACCCTCCAGCGCAAGCTGTACGAAAGCTACGAGCACATGTCGGAGCTGCACGCCAGATTCACCACGGCCCACTCCTTCGCCGACCTCCCGGGCAGCCTCCTGGAGAGGGGCTTGCTGATCATGGCTCAAGCGCAGGAGTCCATGGATGAAGTGATGGAGTTTGCCTTTCAAAACCCCATGGGCCTGTGGGCCGAAGACCGTCCTCCGGTGCCGGGGACGACAGAGACACCTTCAGACCGGCAGCAGGAGGGGAACATCCTGAAAATCCAAGCCGCCTACGAGCCCAAAGAGTGTGATGAGAAGTACAAATAGGTAGCAGGTGGCAGGGGGGTGGGTGGGTAGACCAGAGGACCAAGTTTATAGTACCAAGAGGAGGACTTTCGCTGATCTTGTGCTGGCAAGCAGCTATGAATTCAGCTTTAAAAGGCTCTGCCTGCAAAGGACATCTTTTGGATCCTAATAACTGAAATAAAAGAAACCATTGGGTGCAGAAATCTCAACTGTTGCCCAGTTTTGCTTGTGCTGGGGGCTGGAAGGGGTCTTCCATCAGGTCCTATTGGCCAGTTACTGTGATGTCTGTGGATGTGTTTTCACTATGCCCTGTTGTTGGCCCTCCAGAGGAACTGGTTGGCCACTGCGTGAGACAGGATGTTGGGCTAGATGAACCATTGGTCTGATCCAGCAGCAGGGCTCTTCTTATGTTCTTATAATGGCCTCAGCCTCTATGCCCTATTGTTGGCCGTCCAGAGGAACTGGCTGGCCACTGCATGAGACAGGATGTTGGACTAGATGGACCACTGGTCTGATCCAGGAAGGCTCTTCTTATGTTCTTAACAGGGAAGGCCTCGGCCTCTATGCCCTGTTGTTGAACCTCCAGAGGAACTGGTTGGCCACTGTGTGAGACAGGATGCTGGACTAGATGGACCCCTGTTTTGATCCAGCAGGGCTCTTCTTATGTTCTTCATAGGGATGCCAGCCTCCATGGGACTATTGGTCTGATCGAGCAGAGCTCTTCTGATGTTTTTATCAGGGAAGGCCTCAGTGTCTCTGCCTTGCTGTTGGCCGTCCAGAGGAACTGGCTGGCCGCTGTGTGAGACAGGATGCTGGACCAGATGGACTGTTGGCCTGATTCAGCAGGGCTTTTCTTATGTTCTTATCAGGGAAGGCCTTGGCCTCTCTGCCCTGCTGTTGGCTGTCCAGAGGAACTGGTTGGCCACTGTGTGAGACAGGATGGACTGTTGGTTTGATCCAGCAGGACACTTCTTATGAAGGCCTCAGCCTCTGTGCCCTGTTGTTGGCCCTCCAGAGAAACTGGTTGGCCACTGTGTGAAAGAGGATGCTGGACTAGATAGACCACTGGTGTAGTGGTTAAGTGCGCCGACTCTAATCTGGGAGAACTGGGTTTGATTCCCCACTCCTCCACTTGAATTTGCTGATGTGACCTTGGGTCAGTCACAAGCTCTGGCAGAGCTGTTCTTGAAAAAGAGCAGTTTCTGTCAGAGCTCTCTCAGCCCCACCTACCTCACAGGTTGTCTGTTGTGGGGAGGGTAAGGGTAAGGAGTTTGTAAGTCACTCTGAGACTCCCTTGGGTAGTGAAGAGCGGGGTATAAATCCAATCTCCTCCTCCTCTTCTTATGTTCTCTTAAAAATGCAATGTGGTATTTTCCTTTCCATTTCCCTTATCCCCAGTGATTTTCTATTTTTTTTAAAAGAAAGATTACAAATACGATTAAAAGGGCTGCAAATTCCGCAGCAGATGCATCCCAAGAGGTCATGCAGTTCGGTGCCAGAACACAGGCCACCACTGGCAGTGTTCCCTCTAAGCTGAGTTAGTGTGAGCTAGTGCACAGTTTTTTAGCCTCCAGCTCACACAGTTTTGTCTTAGCTCAGGAAGGATGGCTCTAAAGCTAACTGATTTATGCAGGAGCCAAATTGCGTGCTCACAACTTTAATGCCAGTAGCTCACAAAGTAGAATTTTTGCTCACAAGACTCCACAGCTTGGAGGAAGCATTGGCCACCAGTATAGTGACTAGTAGGCTATTATGGCTAAAACACTGGAAGGTGGACCCTCTGATTCAGATTCATCCACTTTTTAAAAAACGACGAGCGAAAGGATTTTAGGAGCTCTTGCTCCTTTCAGCTATAGGTCCAGATTCCAGCAGAGACCATTCCCTCCTAAGAAACAGGCAGGAACCAAGAAAACAGAGCAACCACCTGACTATATGGTTGAGGGCAATGTTCCCTCTAAGCTGTGGAATCTTGTGAGCAAAAATTCTACTTTGTGAGCTACTGGCATTAAAGTTGTGAGCGAGCAATTTGGCTATGGCATAAATCAGTTTGCTTTGGAGCCATCCTTCCTGAGCTAAGACAAAAATGTGTGAGCCGGAGGCTAAAAAACTGTGAGCTAGCTCACACTCACTCAGCTTAGAGGGAACACTGCTTGAGGGTCGACTCCAGTGGTTTCCCCACATCTGGGTGGAGTCTATGACCGACCAGTGGGCACTCTCCATCATCCAAAAGGACTCGGGATTAAAAAAAAAACCCCGCATCGCTTCTCTGCTTTCCCACTTCCCAAGACAGAACAGAGACGCCTTTCTTCCGGCGCTACCTATTCAGCATTTAGTGCACGTAGGGGTGGTGGAACCCGGTGCCCTTGGAACAGCATTTCCATGGGAATTATTCCATCCTATTTGTAGCTCCAAAAAGATCCGGGGACTGGAGAGGAATTCTAAATAAGAGCTGAGCCTCTGGGAATCGCTTTGTTGCATTCTGCAGAGTATTCAGCGGGACGATCACACGACGCCCTTTAGACCTTCGAGATGCTTACCTGGATATTCCGGTTCACCCCTCATCCAGACAGTTCTTCCCTTTTCGGTGTTCAGGGCCAGCATCTCCGATACGAGGCCTTCCCCCTTTGGGCTGGCACCATTATTTCTGAGGGCGTTTACCAACGTCCTGGTAGTTCTAATAGCCTACCTACGACCAGGATGATATCCTTCGCAGAGCCAAGGAGGCAGAGGAGTTGAGGAAGGACACCGAGTCCACTATGCAGCCTCTTCAGGCACACGGCTGCCTGATCAATGTAAAAAAAAAAAAGTCATCGCACACTCTCCGGGGACATAATCCCCTTAGGCAGGGGTCATTTCCTGCAGGAGCGCACAGGAGCGGAGCTCACAGGAGCGGAGCTCCGGCAGTAAGGAGCCCAGGGGGCGTGCACAAGCAACAAGCCCCACCCCCTGCTCCCAGCAGCCCTCATTCGGCCCATGAGGAGGAAGAAGCAGCCCCCCCCCCCGGCGCC
>NW_015159774.1:128571-131377 GCF_001447785.1 Gekko japonicus
CCCCCCCACATAGCTAACAATCCAAAACAGTCCAGTGGAGCCTGAGCAGTGGGTGTTGCCTTCTGACACACTTTTGGTGATGTCAGGGGGTGTGGCATATACAAATAAGTTATGCTAATGAGCTCCTGCACCTCTTTTTCTACGAAATGACCCCTGCCCTTAGGGGCTAGGATTCAGACAAGGATGGCCAAGACGTTTCTACCAGCAAAGAAGCAGGTAAAAATGGTTGGAACCGGTGAAAGAAAATCTGGCAGAGGTTACTGGACCTCCTGCAGTAGTTGGCAGTACTAGGGCCGATGATCTAGTAGTCCACAGATCTGGTTCCTTGGGCCCACTTCTAGGGCAGGCCTCTTACAATGGAATCTTCTTCCTTATCAGAAGGACATATTTTTTAAAAAGCACAAATACATCAAGGTAATACCCCCCCCCCAAAAAAGTAGTCACTAAGCTGGTGGTCTTCACAACCAAATCTGACAAGGGGAGTCAGTTTCCTCCAGCATCCTTAAAGGTAAAAGTTTCCCTTGCTCGAAAGCCAGTTGAATCCGACTCTAGGAGGCAGTGCTCATCTCCATTTCCAATCCAAAGAGCCAGCGCTGTCTGAAGACTTCTCCATAGTCATGTGGCCTGCATGATTAAACGTCTAGGTGCACGGAATGCTATTACCTTCCCACCGACCTGTATAAAAAGGTAAAGGTTCCCTTGCTTGAAAGCCAGTCGAGTCCGACTCTAGGGTTGCGGTGCTCATCTCCGTTTCAAAGCCAAAGAGTCAGCGCTGTCCGAAGACGTTTCCGTGGTCATGTGGCCGGCATGACTAAACACCAAGGTGCACGGAACGCTGTTTCCTTCCCACCGAAGTGGTACCTATTTATCTACTTGCTAATTTCTTGCTTTCGAAACGGCAATTTCTTGATTTAGAACTGCTAGGTTGGCAGGAGCTGGGGCCAGAGATGGAAGCTCACTCCGTCATGTGGCACTCAGGTCTCGAACCGCCGAGCTAACGACCTTCCGGTCTGCAGTTCAGTGTCTTAACCTCTGAGCCACCGCAGCCCCTTACCTGATGCTAATTACCATCCTCCTTACCTGATTGTAATTACGGACACCAGCAGAAGGGGGCCAGGGAACACACCAGGAGGATCAGATTGTCCAAGGCAGATGGAGCCCGTCGGAAGAAATGAACAGTATAAACTGGCTGGAACTTGGGGCAATCAGACTAGCACCGATTGCCTTCCAGAGCCTATCAAGGAACAACTACGTGCTAGTACACACTGTCAATACTATGGCTAAGGCACAAATCCATCAGCAAGGAGGCACCGGATCGATGGTGCTCCTCCAGGAGTCCAAAATCCTGTTAGATTGGGCGGAGATAAATTTTGGTAGGTCTGAAAGCAGATCAAGCTAATAAACTTTTATAATAAAAATACAAATATTTATTATGGTGTAAAGGTAAAGGTTCCCTTGCTCGAAAGCCAGTCGAATCCGACTCTAGGGTTGCGGTGCTCATCGCCGTTTCCAAGCCGAAGAGCCAGCGCTGTCCGAAGACGTTTCCGTGGTCATGTGGCCGGCATGACTAAACACCAAGGTGCACGGGACGCTGTTACCTTCCCACCGAAGTGGTACCTGTTTTATCTACTTGCAATTTCTTGCTTTCGAACTGCTAGGTTGGCAGGAGCTGGAACTAGAGATGGGAGCTCACTCCGTCATGCGGCACCCGGGTCTCGAACTGCTGAAGAAACCTTTTGACCAAGAACTTGACTACTACCTTTGATGGAAGTGTTCCCACCGAAGTGGTACCTGTTTTATCTACTTGCAATTTCTTGCTTTCGAACTGCTAGGTTGGCAGGAGCTGGAACTAGAGATGGGAGCTCACTCCGTCATGCGGCACCCGGGTCTCGAACTGCTGAAGAAACCTTTTGACCAAGAACTTGACTACTACCTTTGATGGAAGTAACACACATCCTGACACATGGGATATTCGTTACCAGAATAATTTGGAGAATTTGTGCAGTAACTATCCAGGGCCCATTATACAAACTTTTAGCAACTGCAGAGCATATGAGAAAGCAACACCTGGCTCTCTAAAAATTTTTTTTAATGTTTTTAATGTATCTATTTCTGGATGTGTGTTATTATACAATAGGAATATTGACCACTGAGGATGGCCCTAAGGGGCTGAAATGCGTATGGTCTATTGGTCAAAAGTTTTACCCATCAATTGGACATGTATAACTATCTACTCTGAATGTAATAAGCTTTAAGAGTCTGATATCTGGACTATTTTTAAACCTCATCAGGGGTCATTTCCTGTGGGAGCGCACAGGAGCAGAGCTCCGGCAGTAAGGAGCCCAGGGGGTGGCCACTTTCAGGTACAAGCTCTCCCTCCTCTGCAAGGGCAGATCTGTGCATTCCTCCCCCCCCAATAGCTAGCAGTCCAAAACAGTCCAGTGGAGCCTGAGTGGTGGGTGTTGCCTTCTGACACACTTCCGGTGATGTCAGGGGGTGTGGCATATGTAAATAAGTTATGCTAGGGTCCGGCATACCTGAGGGACCGCCTTTCCCCACACAGATCCCAAAGAGCACTTCGGTCAGGGTCGCAACATCGTCTTGCGACCCCGGGCCCTAAAGAGGCCAGGCTTGCTGCCACAAGGGCTAGGTCCTTTTCGGTGGCGGCTCCTATCTGGTGGAATGAGCTCCCGGAAGAGCTCAGCGTCCTGCGGGACCTGTTACAGTTCCGCAGGGCCTGTAAGACGGAGCTCTTCCGCCAGGCTTTCGAATGGGAGCCGCCGCAGCTACCACTACCACCAACAGG
>NW_015159774.1:131990-134325 GCF_001447785.1 Gekko japonicus
AGGTTGAACGCCTTGGTCCAAACCCAGCAGGAGCCCTCTCTCCTGTTTGCGGTTTATGGCTTGGTAACTGACAGGGAAGACTCACAGCCCTGACTAGAAGCGCCCCGGCTAGCCCCAGCTCATCCGATCTCAGAAGCTAAGCACGGTCGGCCCCCGGTCAATATTTGGTTGGGAGACCACCAAGGAAGTCCAGGGTGGCGACGCAGAAGCAGGCAATGGCCAATCGCCTCTGAAGGTCTCTTGCCTCAAAAACCCTGCGGGGTTGCCCTAAGTCTTTGGCTAGGATTTGGAAGGGGCGACCTCCAAGGAATCCCAGGGCCGTGACGCGGAGGCAGGCAATGACAAACCACCTCAGAAACGTCTGCCTTAAAGACAGGCCTAGCTCACTGCCTTAAAGGTGCAGAACGCTAAAAGAGCTAGGACTGGTGGCTGCCAGACAATCTTAGGATCTCTTAGCTATTCTACAGACAATGCCACACCATTAGCTGTGACTTGATGGCCCAAAAGGCTTAAAAGCGCTCTTAGGTAATTATTTATGCTTACTTTCTATTTTTGGCCTTCTTTTCTCCTTCATCAGGACTCAAACTGGCTTTCACCCCTCCCTTCCACTTTATCCTCACAACACCTTGTGAGAGCAGGTTAGGCAGAGAGAGTGTGAAGGGCCCAAGGTCATCTGGCAGGCTTCCATGGTTGAAGAAGAAGGATTTATACCCTGCCCTTCACTACCCAAAGGGGTCTCAGAGTGGCTTACAAACTCCTTTCCCTTCCCTTCCCCACAACAGACACCCTGGGAGGGAGGTGGGACTGAGAGAGGTCTTGACAGAAACGGCTCTTTTTTCAAGAACAGCTCTGACAGAACTGTGGCTTGCCCAAGGTCATCCAGCAGGTGCAAGTGGAGGAGTGGGGAATCAAACCCGGTTCTCCCAGATTAGAGTCCGCGCACTTAACCACTACACCAAACTGAGCGTGGGGTTCGAACCTGAGCGTCCCAAGTCCTACACTCTAACCACTACACCACACCTAGACAGGACAGGATGAGGGAGGAAAGGCCATAAGGGAAATCTGCAAAAGGAAACTAATTTGGGGAGGGGTACAGTTTTAAATCTGGTAGTTTTTAGGATTGGCGAAAGCTGGGACAACAAATCCAAAACTCAGAATCCAAGCCCCATTTCGGTGACAGAAAAGCCACTTACACCAAGGGGGACAATTGGTCCCACCTAGCTCAGTATTGCTCCCTCTGATTGGCTGCTGGAGAGATGGGGCCAATCACACAATCTTCCACTGAACTGCCACCACTCCCACTTTTGTGGGAACGATTAACAAGAAGGGAGGTTTCGGAGGCATCACTGATGCTATCAGCAGGCAAGCAAGTCTGCATTTGGGCAAGTCATCCAGTGGGAGAGGCCACAAATGTTCCTCTGTGTGTGTGTGTGTTGTATACACACACACACACACACAAAATTGCAGTTCTCTCATCCACAGGACTAGTACAGTAGGAAGAACAGTTCTAGCCTCACCTTTTCCCTGATGCACTAGATTTCTGTGCACGGGGATGGAAGGAGGAATACAGTCTGGGGGAGCAATCCATTCCAAGACTGCTCAGCTTCCGGAGTACTTCCCAATCCTCTTGAGCACAAGCACGCAAAAGAGCCATGACAAAAATCGCCATGACTTTAGCGCAAATCAATTTAATTGGGATCTCGTTGTGATGCTCTTTCTTATGCCAATGGGACAACGCTTGGGTCGGGCGGCTGTCGGTCATTCTGCAAGAATTCCGGCACCCCCACCAATCCTCCCTCTAAGCTGTGGAGTCTTGTGAGCAAAAAATCTACTTAGTGAGCTACTGACCTTAAAGCTGTCAGAGAGCGACTTGGCTACTGCATAAATGAGAAAGCAACACCTGGCTCTCTAAAAATTTTTTTTAATGTTTTTAATGTATCTATTTCTGGATGTGTGTTATTATACAATAGGAATATTGACCACTGAGGATGGCCCTAAGGGGCTGAAATGCGTATGGTCTATTGGTCAAAAGTTTTACCCATCAATTGGACATGTATAACTATCTACTCTGAATGTAATAAGCTTTAAGAGTCTGATATCTGGACTATTTTTAAACCTCATCAGGGGTCATTTCCTGTGGGAGCGCACAGGAGCAGAGCTCCGGCAGTAAGGAGCCCAGGGGGTGGCCACTTTCAGGTACAAGCTCTCCCTCCTCTGCAAGGGCAGATCTGTGCATTCCTCCCCCCCCAATAGCTAGCAGTCCAAAACAGTCCAGTGGAGCCTGAGTGGTGGGTGTTGCCTTCTGACACACTTCCGGTGATGTCAGGGGGTGTGG
>NW_015159774.1:134879-148761 GCF_001447785.1 Gekko japonicus
CCCGCATGCGGGGAGGGCGGGGTATAAATAAAATTAAATAAATAAATAAATAAAATAATGAGCTCCTGGACCTCTTTTTCTATGAAATGACCCCTGAACCTCATGTATCTTTTATGTGTACACCATAATAATGGAGCTGTGGTGGCTCAAGTGGTTAAGACGCTGAGCTGCAGGCTGTGGAAGGTCGGTAGTTCAGCAGTTCGAGACCTGAGTGTGCCACATGACGGAGTGAGCTCCCGTCTCTAGTTCCAGCTCCTGCCAACCTAGCAGTTTGAAAGCAAGAAATTGCAAGTAGATAAATAGGTACCACTTCGGTGGGAAGGGAACAGCGTTCCGTGCGCCTTGCTGTTTAGTCATGCTGGCCACATGACCACGGAGACGTCTTCTGGCAGCGCTGGCTCTTCGGCTTCGGAAACGGAGATGAGCACCGCAACCCTCCCTAGAGTCGGACTTGACTGGCTTTCGAGCAAGGGAGACCTTTACCTTTAATGTCCACTGAAGTTGAACGCCTTGGTCCAAACCCAGCAGGAGCCCTCTCTCCTGTTTGCGGTTTATGGCTCAGTAACTGACAGGGAAGACTCACAGCCCCGACTAGAAGCGCCCCGGCTAGCCCCAGCTCATCCGATCTCAGAAGCTAAGCACGGTCGGCCCCCGGTCAATATTTGGTTGGGAGACCACCAAGGAAGTCCAGGGTGGCGACGCAGAAGCAGGCAATGGCCAATCGCCTCTGAAGGTCTCTTGCCTCAAAAACCCTGCGGGGTTGCCCTAAGTCTTTGGCTAGGATTTGGAAGGGGCGACCTCCAAGGAATCCCAGGGCCGTGACGCGGAGGCAGGCAATGACAAACCACCTCAGAAACGTCTGCCTTAAAGACAGGCCTAGCTCACTGCCTTAAAGGTGCAGAACGCTAAAAGAGCTAGGACTGGTGGCTGCCAGACAATCTTAAGATCTCTTGGCTATTCTACAGACAATGCCACACCATTAGCTGTGACTTGATGGCCCAAAAGGCTTAAAAGCGCTCTTAGGTAATTATTTATGCTTACTTTCTATTTTTGGCCTTCTTTTCTCCTTCATCAGGACTCAAACTGGCTTTCACCCCTCCCTTCCACTTTATCCTCACAACACCTTGTGAGAGCAGGTTAGGCAGAGAGAGTGTGAAGGGCCCAAGGTCATCTGGCAGGCTTCCATGGTTGAAGAAGAAGGATTTATACCCTGCCCTTCACTACCCAAAGGGGTCTCAGAGTGGCTTACAAACTCCTTTCCCTTCCCTTCCCCACAACAGACACCCTGGGAGGTAGGTGGGACTGAGAGAGGTCTTGACAGAAACGGCTCTTTTTTCAAGAACAGCTCTGACAGAACTGTGGCTTGCCCAAGGTCATCCAGCAGGTGCAAGTGGAGGAGTGGGGAATCAAACCCGGTTCTCCCAGATTAGAGTCCGCGCACTTAACCACTACACCAAACTGTCTGGAGAACCCTGGAGGAAATGGCTGCTTTGCAGGGTGGATTCTATGGCATTATACCCCATTGAAATCCCTGTCCTCCTCGGGGTCCACCCCCCCCAAAAAAATCTCCAGGTATTTACCAACCCAAAGTTGGAAACAATAGGGTTGCCAGGTCCCCTCACTGCTCTGGCGGTAGGGTGAGGACGTCGTGCATCTGGAATGTCGCACAGGGGACACTCTAGTTTTTGGGCAAACTCTATGGTAAAATTGGGCTTAAACCATAGAGTTTGCCCAAAAACCAAAGCGTCCCCCACACAATGTCCCTGTTTAGGGGTGGGGTTTACCCCGCTGGCCAGCTGGTCCATGGCGGGGAGAAGCCCCTGTGACTGGGGGATCTACCTCTGGGACCAAGGGGCTCGCAATCCTACTTCCTCACCGGGAAATATAACTGGGCGGCTCTTAACATGCACACAGGCCTATACTGGAAGAGGAGGCTCTTTCGATATTTTTTAAAAAACGCACAACGATTTTATCCCCCCCCCCAAAAAAAATCTCTATTAAAAAAACCTGTATCCTTGGTTTTCAATTTTGATACATTTTATTAGAACAAGAAGCCGAACAACAGCAAAAGATTTATTACAGAAAGAAATCTTTTTCAATCCCTGTCAGACCACTGTATCCGTTCCAATAATCGGTGACTGGGCTCCACTTCTTCATCCCACTCATATAGAACAGTAAAAGCCATTTCCACAATAAATTTATTTATCTGCTTATCCATGTATGCTAACTCTAAGATCTTAAGAACACGTTCTTTAATCGAGAGAATTCCTGACGTTTTCCCACTACCGGGACTAATCTACCTCAGCAGTTTTGAATTTGAGGGGTTTCTGTTTACGCAGATATTATCGAGGTTGGAGACTGTGCGCCTATACTTGCTTTTGGTTTTATTTCGGTTAAAAAAAAAGATGAATGAGGTGTGGCAAAAAGTTTAATTTAACGGGATAAGGACCCCTCCCCACAACAGACACCCTGTGAGGTGGGTGGGGCTGAGAGAGCTCTTGACAGAAACTGCTCTTTTTCAAGGACAGCTCTTCAGAACTACGGCTTGCCCAAAGCCATCCAGCCAGGTGCAAGTGGAGGAGGAGTGGGGAATCGAACCCGGTTCTCCCAGATTAGAGTCCACGCACTTAACCACTACACCAAACTGGCTCTCACACCAAATGGGCTAATTAGTTTGCTCTGGAGCCATCCACCCTGAGCAAAGACAAAAATGTGTGCGCCGGAGGCTAAAAAACTGAACTGGCTCACACTAACTCAGCTTAGAGGGAACACTGCCCCCACCCCCCCAGCATTTCGCGCTGCAGCTGTTCTGGCGACCCGCTGGAAAGTCTGCTGGGGTTGGGCGTGCACAAAGCCAAAAAACAACACAGTCCACAGTTCTGTTGTTCATACATGTGCAAATGGAACATTCAACCCATCCCCCAAAACCTGGGATACCTCAAAAGGTGAGGGATCAAAGGAACTTCTGTGCCTGGACACAGACATCTTGGAACAACGGGTTCCAAAACGAGCTCCCGGAAGAATTCTTCCGTTCCGACTAAAGTCCTAATTAAGCAGCGGTCTGTGGATGGGACGCCACAATACCGGCTACAGCCACAGCCATGCAAAGTGTGTATCACTGTGGGCAGATTCAGAGGCCAGATGTTTCCTTGGCGCTCCAAACAACAGATGAAACACCATTTAAGAGCCCTTATGGGGCCGAGCTTCTCTTCAATTGATTTAGTCCCAACAGAGCCTCTTCATAATTCAAATCGAGTCCAAAGAATTCTTCTTACTTTTGATAGCGCCAGAATCCCCACAATGCTGCTCTGTCAGAAATCCTTTCTACACTCAAAAGGGGTATTTCCAGCCCGAGTCTCTGACAATCTAGTTTTATCTCCCCTGCTGATGATGAAGACTAAAATCCCACTCCTTGAAAGGGGAGTTTGAGAACTGGCATGTTGCTGGACTATGCCTCTCTGTGTTCTTATTAACCTCCATGCTGGGCTCTTTGGCTAGCCAGTTTGGTGTAGTGGTTAAGTGCGTGGACTCTAATCTGGGAGAACCGGGTTTGATTCCCCAGTCCTCCACTTGCACCTGCTGGATGACCTTGGGCAAGCTGTAGTTCTGATAAGAGCTGTCCTTGAAAAAAGAGCAGTTTGTTCCCTCAGCCCCACCTCCCTCACAGGGTGTCTGTGGTGGGGAGGGGAAGGGAAAGGAGTTTGTGAGCCGCTCTGAGACTCCTTTGGGTAGTGAAGGGCGGGGTAGAAATCCATTCTCCCCTGAGGCTGAGGCCATCTTGTGGGTGATTCCCATCCTTCTTCAGGGAAGCAGGACTAAGTTCAAAACTTCTTCCTGTTTCCTTTGGTGGGAGTCACCCTGGCTCAGTTCTTTTCCTGCCTCAGTAGGGAGAGCAGCTTAGGAATGAGCCTTGCTAACATCCTTCCTTATAACTACTACCTTCTCACAACCTTTACTTATGTTCACTTCTTAACTTCCCTCTGTGCTTAATCCCGCTCTTACTCTTCTAAAATAACAAAACAAACAAACACCCCCGTCTCCTCTCCTCCTTCTCCTTGCCCTCCTTGAGGCAATAACGCTAACGGAGCTCCAAGAACAGAGACTGATTCTCCTCCTCCTCCTCTTCTTCTTCTCCCCGCCTACCTCAGAGGGTGTCTGTTGTGGGGAAGGGAAAGGAAAGGAGTTTGTAAGCCGCTCTGAGACTCCTTTGGGTAGTGAAGGGCAGGGTATAAAAACCAATTCTTCTTCTACCTTGGGCCAGTCACAGTTCTCTCCGAATTCTCTCATCCCCACCTACCTCACAAGGTGCCTGCTGTGGGGAGAGGAAGGGAAGGCCGTTGTAAGCCACTTTGAAGCTGCTTAATGTAGAGAAAAACAGGGTATAAAAACCAACTCCTCTCTGAGACTCCTTCGGGTAGTGAAGGGCGGGGTATAAATCCAATCCTCCTTCTTCTCTGTGCCATCCCCAAATTTCACCCCGCTTTAAAATTCTGCAACTTCTGGAGCAGCAACCCTCAAGCCTATTTCTTCAAATTCAGTAAGGTTCTTTCATCCCCTTTTGCTAGCTCAGGCAGGACGCTGAAGATCTGCCCCAATTTGACCCGGATACCCAGCTGCTGAGATGTCAGCTCCACCCTCATTTCCAGCACTGGCCATCTTGAAACTTGCATTTCAATGCCTTCCTTCTGCCCCGCATATCTGAAGGAAGCTGATTTGTGCCACTTTGCAGCGCTCTTGTGGAACTGCTCTCAAGAGCGGCCATGCCAGTTTGGTGTAGTGGTTAAGTCTAACGTAGCCTCCCATTTCCAGCACTGGCCAGTCCAATGGCCAAGAAAGCCTATACGCACGACACAGAGACCAAAGGCCCCCCCCCCCCGGTCCTTGCAACTGGTACAGAGAGGAACACTGCCCTGGAATATGGAGGTTCCATTTAGTCAGCATGGCTAATAGCCATTTATGTACCTCTTAATAAATCTGTCTAGTTCCCCCTCCCCTTTTCAAGCCAAAGCTCGTGGCTGCCGGCATATCCCATAGTGAGGAACCCCACAGGTTCTTCCTTTCCTTTGAGAGAAATTCCTCCTGTCCCTTCTAAATCTCCTGCCCATCTACTTCAGAGTCCTAAAACTGACAGTCAAAAACACTCTTCCTTGTCAGATAGGAACATCTTTATTCCAGGTTTACCAGGAAAAAAAAAAGGCATTGTTGAGATACTTCCATGGATCCTATTGATCTTTTGCCACTTGCCAGGCATTCCGAGGGAAGGAACAATTCTGCTTCAATGTGAAAAAGGCAAAAATCCACTTCAGGTTTCCCCCCATCGTGTTGCGGTAAGCAAGCCCCGCCTCTCACTCCGAAAGCTTCCTTTTCGGAATGTGAGAAGACGAAGCAGCTGGTTGCCGCTCACAGACCACCCCAGGGCATTCTGGGAGTTCCCGGGACAGGAGAAAACCTGGCAGGCCCGAAAGAGGAAGACCAAGGTGATGGAGGAGAGACCTTTTGGCAACACATGAAACACGGAGTCACCTGGCCACTTACAACCAGTGTTCCCTCTAAGCTGAGTTAGTGTGAGCTAGCTCACCGGTTTTTTTACCCTCCGGCTCACACATTTCCGTCTTTGCTCAGGACGGAGGGCTTCAGCCCAAAGCAAACAAATTTATGCAGTAGCCAAATCACCTGCCTGCTCACAACTTTCATGCTGGTAGCTCACAAAGTAGAATTTTTGCTCACAGGGCTCCACAGCTTAGAGGGAGCATTGCTTACAACCAGTGATCCCTCTAAGCTGAGTTAGTGTGAGCTAACTCACAGTTTTTTAGCCTCCGGCTCACACATTTTTGTCTTAGCTCAGGAAGGAGGTCTCCAGAGCAAACTAATTTATGCAGTAGCCAGATTGCTTGCTCACAACTTTCATGCCAGTCGCTCACAAAGTAGAATTCTTGCTCACAAGATTCCACAGCTTAGAGGGAACATTGCTTACAACCCGTGCATAATTCTGAGACCAGCTGGACAAAAGCGCCGTGGCATTTCTCAGATTCCAGGGGCGCAGAGAGAGAGAGAGAGAAGCAACTGGTCCATCCTGCTGCACCAGGAGTCCCCTGTCGTCGTCCCCCCATAGACTCCTTGTCGCAGGTGGGGTGCTGCCCCCCTCCAAGCCAATCCACACAAGGGTTGACACGTAAATAAACACCAGCTTTAAAATAAGCCTTTGCGAGTAGAAAACTAGCCCTCGCTGGCCTCCAAACCTTGCGGAACCCATTTTCTACTTGCAGGGAGGCTTCTGCATATGCAATAAAACAAGCTGAGCCTAACCACTGTCTGAAGTAGTATAGTCGTTTCTACCAGCACAGTATAGTACAGGTTCTACCTAGCACCTCATTCTTCTGCATTTCTGGTCCAGACTTGCCTTAGAAGAACAAGGTGGTAAAGGCTACAACGTGACTTTGGGAGCGCCCCCTGCTGAGAGTATCAGGGAAAGGGGGTCTACCAAATTCTCCTTTCCTTAGACGCTCATTGCAAAATGGAAAGGGAGCATTCAACGTACAGCCCTTCTAACCTGGACTGTGGCAGACCAGATAGTGGACGCCACAACATTTGGTGCAACCAAGGATCTCTGCATCGTCTTCTATCGTTGGCAGGAGCTGGGCTCCTGGTGCAGGCTGCTGAGGTGATATTGGAACTCCGAACTCACGCGAGGAGTAGCATACTCTGCTGCTATCCATACCGACATCCCCCCACCTTGCTGGGCCAGGATTAGGGGGCACGGGGGACCAGCCCTGGGTAAACAAAGAGCAGATCTCCTTCAAAAGTTTGGGCTTTTGACAGCGGGGAGGAGGAGCTATGCCCCTGGCGTTGTGTCGAAAGGTACCTCTGTGTGTGTGGGACAGGAAGGGCCAGAGAGCTGAAAACCTGACCCTGGAACACGTAAAACGGGGGCGCCGCGTGCCTCAAACAAACCAGAGGTCGATCCAAAACAAGCTGGAGACCCCTACTGGCCCGATAACGGAAACCAAGGCAGATTATGGACAAAAAACCCAAACAATTCTGACAAGCCGCCTTTCCGACACAAATGGGTTTGGGGATGCCCGAAACCCTGAAATCTGGATCCCAAGAACGAAACCCCGGCTGCCGGGAGTTCGTTGCTCTCTAAGGGAGGGGGGGCGACTGAGGATGGGAAAGGGGCGGGAAAGAGCACGGGAGGGTGAAGCGGGGACGAGACTCAGGGAAGGACCTAGAATGTCATCTATCGCGTGGCTTGAAAAAGCATTTCTGACACACACAAGGTGAGGCAAGAGGCCGGGTTTCCAGGCGTCGCAGCTTCGTGGCAATCCTAGTGAGGTCCCCCTCCTGGCGGTCTCAGCTCTCGTTGTCCTCGTCGGCAGAGTCCGACTCGGTGTGGGACCCCTCCCCCTCTGCGGCTGGCCGGTCCAGCTTGGGATAGTCGTGCGCTCTGGAAGGGAGGAGGGAGGGAGGCGGGAGAGAGAGAGACAGAATGATCTTCCGCGGCACAGGCAGGCAAGGATGTCGCAGGTAAATCGGAGGGACCGACAGCCCGCAGTGGACGTCGGAAGCTGCCCTCTATGCAGTTGAGGCACAAGCCCGTTTATCTCACCCCTATTTCAAGTCCCTTCTGGGATCCAAGATGGAAAAAAAGGTATTCTGCAGTGCCCGAGGTCCTTTAACGAGGGATACCGGGGACTGAACCTTCTGTACACAAAGCATATCCATGACCAACAATCCACAATCCCTCTAAAAAAACACACACACACACAGCCCCAACCTGGATAGCCCAGGCAAGCCAGATCTCGCCAGATCTCGGAAGCCGAGCAGGGTCGACTCTGGCAAGTACTTGAATGGGAGACCTCCAGGGAATACCAGCAGTCTCTGAATATCCTCCAGGCCCCCAGTAGGGGTCAGTCACCAGAGGTTGCCATGACTTCCGGGTGGACACGCACACACACACACAAAATACAAGAAAAAATTAAAAAGGAAAAAAAATTAAGTAATGCCCTGACCGAGACAGCCCAGGCAAGCCCGATCTCATCAGATCTCGGAAGCGAAGGAGGGTCGACTCTGGGAAGTATTTGGATGGGAGACCTCCTTGGAATACCAGCCGTCGGGAGGCGGGGGCAGGCTTCACTCGGCCACCTCTCTGAATATCCTCAAAGACCCCAGTAGGGGTCAGTCACCAGAGGTCGCACAGACTCACAGGCACATATGAAGAATACAAAAAAATTACCAAACACACACACAATGCCCAAGCAGACAAAACAGACTGCACAGGGCCCCTGCCACGATATTCAATGCCACCCTTGCAAGGAAGTGCGCTCTGCAACTCAAACCTGCAGCCTAGGGGGGGCGGGCGTCAGGTCACAGCCACCATGCCAGCCCACTGGCCTTTCCACATCCCAGAGAAACTCCTAGGCTACGGCCCTGCCGAAGAGCTGCCTGGGGACACTGTCTCATGGGTATTCCGCCTCAAGGTCTGCCAAGAGAGACCGATAGTGACGATGGCCTGTTGCGTGCATGCAGGCAGCCGGAGGAAGAAATCCCGCCTCTCCCATGAACACACCGAGACAGCAAGACACTCCCCTCAACAACCTTGCACTCACCCCCTTGCCTACCTTCCAGGGTGGTTGTGAGGCTGAGCGAGATAGTACGGCCAGCCCTTTCCTCTTTTCTAAAGTGTTATGCAATAGCACTCCAGATAAGATTAGAATTTCAACAGCCTGCCACGTGCAAAAAAACCTCCTCAGGAAACAACCCATATGCAAAAGAACCTCCTCAGGAAAGCATTTGTCTCTTTAAATATAATTGTCAATATCTGTTTTTACCCCTTTTGTTTTTATTTCCGGCAGTCTTATTTAACATCATCACTAACACCTCTACCACCAACGATTGACATCTATGTTGGCGGAACTCTGACCTGCTGGTCCCCTAAATACTGTCTGAGCCAATCACCTGAGACAGTTGAAGAAGACCGAAGAGCTGACCATTAAATGAGGAATGTTGCTAGCACTTTATTATGTTTGAGTTGTAATATTGTATTCAGTGTTCCCTCTAAGCTGAGTCAGTGTGAGCTAGCTCACAGTCTTTTAGCCTCCAGCTCACACATTTTTCTCTTCGCTCAGGAAGGATGGGGCTCCAGAGCAAACTAATTTATGCAGTAGCCAGATGGCTCGCTCACAACTTTTAATGCCAGTAGCTCACAAAGTAGAATTTTTCCTCACAGGACTCCACAGCTTAGAGGGAAAATTGGTTGTATTTATTAATTTATGTGATTCTATGTGATTGTACTGTTGGAATTCTTCTCGGTTTGTAAGCCGCCCTGAGCCAGCCCAGGCGGGATGAAAATCTAATAAAAATAAAATAAAATAAAAAGCAAATTTACAAATTTTCCAATTAAAACATATGTGTGTAATGTTTCTTCACGTCTTGTGGCTCTCAGGCATCTGATGTTTCTTCTATGTGGCTCTTACGTTAAGCATGTTTGGCCACCTCTGGTCTAGGGTAGCTAGGGTATGAGTTCAGGGTGAAAACTGTTCTCTTTAGTTTGAAATTCTTCTGCTAAAAGCGTGTTTAACCTTATGTCATCCATGTGGGCTGAACATAAGAGAACATAAGAGATGCCAATGTTGGATCAGGCCAAAGTCCCATCCAGTCCAACACTCTGTGTCTCACAGTGGCCAGAAATACCAGGTGCCATCAGGAGGTCCACCAGTGGGGCCAGGACATTAGAAGCCCTCCCACTCTTGCCACCACCACCCCCCCAGCACCAAGATGGCAGAGCATCACTTGCCCCAGAGTTCCTATCTATACCTTGTGGCTAATAGCCACTGATGGACCTCTGCTCCATATGCTTATCTAATTCCCTTTTGAAGCTGTCCATGCTTGTAGCTGCCACCACTTCTTGTGGCAGTGAATCCCATGTGTTAATCACTCTTTGGGTGAAGAAGTACTTCCTTTTATCTGTTCTAACCCGACCGCTCAGCAATTTCATGGAGTATGGGTACCTATGGGTACCAAGGGTAATGAATCGTTGAAGACTTTTGCTCCGGGCCGGTCATCAATCAGCCCTAGGGCGCTCTGTATTTCATACTAGTGCACTATATGCAATCTTTCTGTGTTGAATTCTTGGTATTCCCAACTCGGTTAGTTACTTCACCTTGTGTGCTGAGTTAGGCTTCTATACCATAGAATCTGGAGCTTGGATGGCTACCATCAAATACTGGTTACATCTTTATTTCCAACCTCCTCCAAATAGTCTTATCGCTTCTTCAACTGCTGACCCGTATGTTTCTAAATGGACCCAATTAGTGAGAAAATTAATTCTTTAGGTATTGATCTAGACTCCCTGGCCAATTCCAACGAAATCTATAGATTTCAAATAATCCAAAGGAGGATCCAGGATATTAATTTACAATTAATAAAAGCTGGAGCTGAGGGGACTCGCTCCCCGCATTTCCTGAGTCTCGCCTTCCCGCAAAACTCTATGGCTCAGTACTTTTCAAGCTTAACAATCCCTTCCCAACGCAGAGCATTCTTGCTGGCCAGACTCAACATATTTCCCTCGGCCGTGGTCACAGGCAGATACAAGGCCTATGAGGCAAGACTCTGCAGATGTCTCTGCAAAGAACCTGACTCTGTACAGCACATCCTCTTAAACTGCCCGCTGTATACTCAGCTACGTTTACACCTGATTAGCCCTCTCCTTCAACTCTCTAAGGTTACGACGACCAATAGAGGTATTAAATTTTTGCTAGCGGACAAAACCCCGGAAGTTACTGAGCAGGTGGCAGAGTTCCTGGCAAATACACTCAGGGACCGAGAAAAGGAGGAAAGAAAATAGGGAACAGGAAAGGAGACGGAGAGATAAAGAGAGAAGGTGTATCTATGATTCCGTTTCGGACAGAAGTTTCTAACTGGAACTGTTTTAATTACTCAAGATTACTCTTCCGAACTTTTATCACTTTGTCCTATTTTTATTATTATTATACACAGTGATACAAATCGCTGTACTTTGATGGTTTCTGTTTGTTGGCCTATGGGCTGAATTGTACGGTTACCTTTTCTTCTTAAAGCTATTGTTATGCCAATGAAGGTTATTGGAAATTGGAATTCGTGCACTATGTTCGTGTTGAAGTATTCTATGCTGAAGATGGAAACGTTATGGTTTTATTCTAAAAGGTTTGTAAGTGCTGAAGTGCTCTCTGTCCTTAAGCTTATCTTTCCTTATATATAATTCTATTTGAGTGGCAATGTTCGATGCGCTCCCAAATCAATTGGCTGACTGAACTGCCACTCAGTAGCTGTCCCATTTTCCACTGGCTGCGTTGCCTGAGTCCTGCCCACACAGGCGCCACCAAGCCTCTCGGCCTCAGTGTGCCGGGAGGCAACAGACAGTCATGAGGCCAAGCCCTCTCATTGCGGCACCACGGCCGTCAAAGTCAGCCACACCCGGGTGCAGGTAGCTGTGTGGCCTGCGAGCTGACACCCCTGGGACGGAGGCGGCTGCGGGAGGCGGAGCCGGGTGGCTGGGAAGGCACTAGCAAGGCGTTCCGCTGGCCCTTGTCCTCGGGGTCTGGGGAGAAAGCAGATTGTCAGCATAGCCTTCTCGGGGCGGAGGCGGCCACGGGCGGTGGAGCTGGGCGGGTGGCCAGCTGGGAAGGCACTGGCGGGGAGTTCCACTGGCCCTTGGACCTGGGGTCTGGGGAAAGGGGGTAAAGCACATTGCCATTATGTCCTTCTCGGGGGCAGAGGGGGGCGCTGCCATTGTATTGCTTCTACATCGGCCTTTGCGGCTAGTATTGTAATAAACTGGTTTTGTTTAAGAACGATGGTCTCTCTCTCTTATTGGTTCAGTCCCTTGCCAGTCTTCTCCTGACCAATAAAACGACTAAAGAGGAATGGGAGGGTCCCAGGGAAACAATCCCAGGGTCCCACAATCCCTCAACAAAACTGCTTTATGCTGATCCCTTGGTCCATCAAGGTCAGTATTGGCTACTCAAGACGGGCAATAATTTAATGAAAATATAAATTACGTGCAATGTACTAAACAAGTATAATCACCTTGTAAAGGTAAAGGTAAAGGTTCCCTGGCTCGAAAGCCAGTCAAGTCCGACTCTAGGGTTGCGGTGCTCATCTTCGTTTCAAAGCCGAAGAGCCAGCGCTGTCCGAAGACATTTCCGTGGTCATGTGGCCGGCATGACTAAACACCCAGGCGCACGGAACGCTGTTCCCTTCCCACCGAAGTGGTCCCTATTTATCTACTTGCAATTTCTTGCTTTGGAACTGCTAGGTTGGCAGGAGCTGGAACTAGAGACGGGAGCTCACTCCGTCATGCGGCAACCCGGGTCTCGAACTGCTGAACTACTGACCTTCCACACCCTGCAGTTCAGCGTCTTAACCACTTGAGCCACAGCAGGTGTAGGTATTTATTGTATAGTGTAGGTAGGTATTGTAAATACCTTGTAGGTAATTACAAATTCACTCAGATTCATATATAAGCAGTCAAATACAGGATCAGAGTAACAGAAACATATGAAGGGTATAGTCCAAATATTCTCCTGTCTAAATAGTTAGCTCCCGTATAAACGCAATCCAAGGGAATATTTTATTTCAGGGCTTGCTGCTATAGAAGAGGCGATTCAATAGTCCCACCACTGTAGGACGAGTAATCATTCCTGCCAGATAAGCAATCCGACGACTTCCCGGTTGACAAGTCATTTCTAGCCTCTCAAGAACTGCTCAATAGATCGTGTACATCATTCATTGGAACCAGTCTCCATTCTCTTAACCAAACGCTCCCGCTTTCCCCCATGGGACTCAGGCAGAGGTCTTTCACATCACCTGCTGCCTGGTCCTTTTAACTGGAGAGGCTGGGGACTGAACCTGGGACCTTCTGCATGCCAAGCAGAGGATCTTCAACTGAGCCACAACCAGTGTTCCCCCTAAACTGAGTTGGTGTGAGCTAGCTCACAGAATTTTAGCCTCCAGCTCACAGATTTCTGTCTCAGCTCAGGGAGCATGGCTCCAGAGCAAGCTAATTTATGCAGGAGTCAAATCATTCGCTCACAACTTTAATGCCAGCAGCTCACAAACTAGAAATTTTGCTCACAAGACTCCACAGCTTAAAGGGAACATTGGGGCCCACAACCCTCCCTAATACCATCTGGATTGTGGATTCTGTAACTTCCAGAGACCGGGATGTTTCCGGAACATTCCTCTCAATGGGCTCCCACTGCCAAGAGAGTGCCGTTGCGAACTGTCTACCTTTTCGGCATGGGGGAAGCGCCAGACGCCTTCCCGTCGGTGCAACTACCAGGAGGCCAAACCAAGTCCCAACCCACAGCCAATCCTTACTCGTTGTGGGTGTCTTCGGGGGACGTCCCTCTCTTGGGGTCCCCAGAAGTCCAGTCTTCATCTCTGTCCTTGTTCTCTGTTGTGCCTTCTCCTTTCTGGGCTGCCGACTCCCCATTCACAGGTGCCGGGGCATCTGGGGGGGGGGGGGAGGAGAGACGTTAAATTAAACACAGGGAAGGAGAGAACCAACAAGGAAAGGAAATCCCCCAAGAAAAGACAAAGGTGTATCTTCCTCACTTTGCTAGCATTACACCACATTCATCACACTGCCCTCCTATGCCTTTTTGGAGGCAGCCCACAAGGGTATCAAGTGAGGTTCCTGGTTGTCTTGCCTGGGACAAAGAAGAGGGTTTTTATACCCTGTTTTTCTCTACATTAAGGAATTTCAAAGTGGCTTACAACTGCCTTCCCTTCCTCTCCCCACAGCAGGCACCTGGTGGGCAATGTTCCCTCTACGCTGTGAAGGAGGAGGAGGAGGAGGAGATTGGATTTATACCCTGCCCTTCACTACCCAAAGGTGTCTCAG
>NW_015159774.1:149260-153499 GCF_001447785.1 Gekko japonicus
CCCCACTACAGGCACCCTGAGAGGTAGGCAGGGAGAAGAGGAAGAGGAGGAGGAAGAGATTGGATTTATACTTCGCCCTTCACTACCCAAAGGAGTCTCAGAGCGGCTTACAAACTCCTTTCCCTCCCGCTTCCCAGAACAGACACCCTGTGAGGTAGGCGGGGAGGAGAAGAAGAAGAAGAAGGAGAAGGAGAAGAAGAAGAGGAGAAGGGGGAGGAGGAGGAGAAGAATGGATTTATATCTCGCCCTTCACTCGGAGTCTCAGAGCAGCTTACAATCTCCTTTCCCTTCCCCTCCCCACAACAGACACCCTGTGAGGGAGGTGGGGCTGAGAGAGCTCTCTCGTGGACTGCGCCTGAGAAGAAGAAGAGATTGGATTTAAACCCAGCCCTTCACTACCCGAAGGAGTCTCAGAGCGGCTTACAAACTCCTTTCCCTTCCTCTCCCCACAACAGACACCCTGTGAGGGAGGTGGGGCTGAGAGAGCTCTTGACAGAAACTGCTCTTTCTCAAGGACAGCTCTTATCAGAACTGTGGCTTGCCCAAGGTCATCCAGCCAGGTGCAAGTGGAGGAGTGGGGAATCAAACCCGGTTCTCCCAGATTAGTCCACACACTTAACCACTACACCAAACTGGCTCTCTTAGAGAGCTCTCTTGAGAACTGCTCCTGAGAGAACTGTGACTGGCCCCCAGCAGGCTTCACATAGAGAAAGAGTGGGGAATCAAACCCGGTTCTCCAGATTAGAGTCAGCCACTCTCAGTCATGACACCACGCTGACTCTTATTCAGCTCCTCCCCTCCCCTGACTGTCTCCACCAGGTTGCAGGAGGAGGAGAGAGGAGAGCCGGTAGGGGTGGCTCCTCTCCCAGAACTGTGTCCTGCCAGGTTACTGTTTAGGACTGAGTATCTGAAAAATTCCCAAAAACGATTTGTGAAACTAAGATTCTGGGGGACTCTAAGATTCGAGAATCACTAAGATTCGAGAGTCACCAGTTAGAGACCAACAAGATTCTCAGGATCTAAGCATCCGAGGGTCAAACGCTCCCTTTGTCAGACAGGGACTCAAAAAAGCTTCCTCCCTGTGGGTCTCTAAGGAGTCACTAGACTTGGTTTGCCACAGACCAACACGGCTACCCTTCTCAAACAATCTTCATGAGTCAGGGGAGGATCCTTCTGCCAGAGGAAACCACTCTTGAGAATACAGCTCTCACCTGGCTCTTGATAATTTGCAGACTACCTACAATCCAACTGAAAAACAAGACCACCCCAAGATGTCTCTCCCGTCTTATAGAGGCCATCCCACTCGCAATCTGGATACAGCAGACTGAACGAACCGGCCCAGTCCCACCCCCTTACCGTAACTCTTCTCTTCATCCTCTCTTTCGTTCTGCGTTTCTCCTTCTGGCAGCTTCTCTTTGTCTTTGTTGTCGCCATCTCCCGCCTTGTCCTTCTCCGGGTCGGTTTTGTTGACTTTCTGGTTCGCCCCGACCTTCGGCCCCAGGACGCGGGACTTCAGGCACGTGTACACCTCCGCGGCTTTCTCCATCACATCCTTGTTTGCCTTGTAGCGACGGATCTTGTGGTGAACACAGAAAAGCCGAGAATGAGCACGTGGTCTTTGGGAATTCAGAACGGCGAGTCTAACCGATTCCCATTAGAGCGTCGCATGAGAAGCTGTAAGACGACTGACCCCACTCTTCACTACCTGAAGGAGTCTTGGAGCAGTTTACCATCACCTTCCCTTCCCTTCCCCACAATACCTTGTGAGGTAGGTGGGACTGAGAGAGCTCTGAGAGAACTTGTGACTAACCCAAGGTCACCCAGCAGGCTGCATGTGGGGAATCAAACCAGGATCTCCAGAGTAGAGTCTGCCGCTCTTAACCACGACACCAAGCAGGTTCTTGAAGGGAAAAGGCTCTTCGAAGAGGCCAGAATGGTCAACAAACGAGTCTAGGTATAGCAGGGGCAGTTCCAGGTTGTGGGGGACCCTGGGCAGAGAGTGCCCGGGGGGGGGGGGCTCCAATGCTCCTACTAAGCTGTGAAGTCTTGCGAGCAAAAATTCTACTTGGTGAGCTGCTGGCATTACAGTTGTGAGCAGGTGATTTGGCTATGGCATAAACCAGTTTGCTCTGGAGCCCTCCTTCCTGAGTGGAGACAAAAGTGTGTGAGCCGGAGGCTAAAAAAACTGTGAGCTGGCTCACACTAAACTCAGCTTATAGAGGGAACACTTTGCTTACACCTCTTCCAGCCTCCACTCCCCTGGCCTGCTCGCAGACCCACTCATCGCCTGCCCTCTCACCTAACAGTAAGGGGCAGCGTGTGAGACAGGGAGTGCCGCCAGAAGCGCAGGCAGTTTGAGAGGCAGTTTGGTGTCGTGGTTAGGAGCGCGGACTCTGATCTGGGAGAACTGGGTTCCATTCCCCACTCCTCCACAGGCAGCTGCTGGTATGACCTTGGGTCAATCACAAGTTGTCTCAGAGCTATTCGCTCAAGAGCAATCCTCAAAAGAGCTTTCTCAAGCCCCACCTACCTCACAGGGTGTCTGCTGGGGGGAGGGGGAGGGAAAGGAGTTTGTCAGCCGCTCTGAGACTCCCTTGGGTAGTGAAGGGCGGGGTATAAATCCAATCTCCTCCTCCTCATCCTCCTCCCCTTCCTCTTCTTCTTCCTCTTCTTCATTTTTGTTTATCCCTTTCCAGACATTACCTCCATTACCTTCAAACCATGCATTGATCCTTCCAGCATACACAGATGTCATGCTGCTTGCATAGAGGAAATGCATTTATTTTCCATATCATTCTTGTTGCCCTATTCTGCACTTTCCCCAATATTATAATATCCTTTTTGAGGTGTGATGACCAGAACTGTACACTATATTCCAAATGAGGTTGTACCATTTATTTATACAGGGGCATTATGATACTAGCTGATTTGTTGATATCCACTCTCCCATCCTCGACAGATCCCTTTGGAGGGCCTCACAATCCTCCCTGGTTTTCACCACCCTGAACAATTTCATGTACTCCACAAATTTAGCCACTTCACTGCTTACTCCCAACTCCAAATCATTAATGAACAAGTTAAAAAGCATTGGACCAAGTACTGATCCCTGTGGTACCCTACTACTTACCACCCTCTCCTGAGAAAATTGCCCATTTATACTCACTCTCTGTTTCCTATTAATTAGCCAGTTTTTGAGTCCTCGAAAGAGCTCTCTCAAGCCCCACCTACCTCACGGGGGGTCTGTTGTGGGGAGGGGAAGTGCTGCCACTCCCGGGTTCTCTCAGCATGCTGTTCCTTGGTGGCATTTAGGAGAACAGTCAAGCCAGGGGCACCGGAGGAGGGCTTGTGGAGGAGGCAGGACGGGGGGGGGGGCAGAGAAAGAATGTGGGCAAGGGGCCATCCCCACTTCAAGGCGCGCTGACAGTGGCCCTGCCGGGCAGTGTTCCCTCTAAGCTGAGTTAGTGTGAGCTAGCTCACAGCTTTTTAGCCTCTGGCTCGTGCACTTTTGTCTCAGCTCAGGAAGGATGGCTCCGGAGCAGACTAATTTATGCAGCAGCCCAATCGCTCGCTCACCACTTTAATGCCAGGAGCTCGCAAAGTAGAGTTTTTGCTCACAAGACTCCACAGCTTAGAGGGAACACTGATTGCCAGGTGGAGAGGAGGGGGCAAAGAAAGAGAGAGGTCAAAGAACTGGCGCAGTGAGAAGGCACGGTGCTAAGAACCCAAAGGAACAAGTAAGCGCAGAACAGGGTATCCTAAGAGTGGAAACCCTGTTCCCGGTATGCTGATATACGTTCTAAACTTTTAGATCCAATCTTACTCAATTTGTTGAGCCATTCGGATGCCTTGATGGTGTACTGTCTTCTTAACGACTCGTTAAGGTAGCCCTGTTTTTAAGTTTAGTAATCAAGGACCGAGTGAAAATTGTTTAAATGTTTATATTCAGGTAAGGATGTGCATTCGGTTCATCTGAACTGAATGCACCCCCGAAAATGGCTCATTTGGGCCCCATTCGGGCTGCTGCGAGCCGATTCAGATTCTCTGATCTGAATCTCCCGCAGTTCGGCCACATCTATATATCTAATAGCGAAGTTGCCTCCGGAGTGCGGATCGCTAAATCAGCGCTCCGGGGGCAGCTGGGGGGCCGGGGGAGGTTTGTGCATACGTGGGCCAGTCCCCACGTGTGCACAAAAATACAAAAAGTTTAAAAAAATTTCGGGGGGATGTTTAAATCCCCCC
>NW_015159774.1:153804-157349 GCF_001447785.1 Gekko japonicus
TGGAGTCTCTCCCTTAAGCCCCCTCCCCTCCAGCCCCCAGAATATACACTATGTTTTCGCCATTGACTTCAAAGGCCTATAGGATATACTGGGGCCAAAATGGACATTCAGCTGGCCGAAAGACTCCCCAATCAGCTCGTACAGACATGCAGGAGTCTTTCTGCTGGCGGAAATTAATTCTACCTGATTCAGCCGAATCCAAATGGGGCCGAATTTATTTATTTTTTTGCACACCCCTATACTCAGGTTATCCTTGCTACCTCTGTATTTGTGAACCATCTGTATTGATAACGTGATATATGCCAATAAAGGCTTTTGTATTGTATTGATAAAGAGCACTAGAATAGGGGTGCAGAACTCATTTGTTATGAGGGCCGGATCTGACATAAATGAGACCGTGTTGGGCCGGGCTGTGTGTGTCATAAAATGTAATGCCAGGTAGCGGAGATATCAACTTTATAAAGGACACAAACAAAAGGGGTTTTTTTAAAACTTAAAAATTAAAAAAAACATGCTTAGAACATCAGCACTCTTGCAACGTTTTGTTTATTTAACAGTGTCTGATAATTGACACCTCTTGCTCTGAATTTTTGCATCAAAATGTCTGTGCTGTTGCAATCTTGAGTCTGCTGTTCAGGTGTGTATCTATAAAGCTGCAAACCTACGATGACGCGGCGGCACCAGCAGAACTGGAAGAAGAAGCAGAAGACAGCCGGTTCCACTGCGGGCCTGACGGAAGCCCTCCAGAGGCCTGATCCGTCCCCCGGGCCGCCTGTTTGACACCCCTGCCCTAGAAACTTGGAAGAAGACTCAAACTCGCTGAAGGGAAACGGGTTAGAAAGAAACGCGGCATCAGCAAAAGCCGGCCCGGCCAGGCAAGATGCTGTGCCACGTCTGGAAATGCGGTAGCGAGAGACGGCGCCCCCCCCCAATCGAGAGCCTCTTACCTTTTTCAGCGTGGCCACCACGTCCGTGTGCTTCTGGAGGATGTGAGAGGTGACCTGCAGGCTCCCCAGCTCTTCTAGCGCGCTCAAGCACCTCTTGATGTCCTGGCAGGGAGAGGAATTAGGGTTACCGTTGCTGCGCGCCCCCATCTGAAACAAGTTAGGAGCTGGCACATAAAAGTTGAGGTAACGACTTCCTTGGACTTCGCACGTGGAGGAGGCTGTGTCTGATTGCCTTTGACGTTTTGCTATGGTTTGCAACAGCAACAAGAACACAGATTCAGGTGAGAGAGCCCTCTTGGTCTGAAGCAGCAGAGCGAAGTTTTGAGTCCAGGGGCACCTTTAAGACCGACAGGAGTTGATTTCTGGGTATATGTCAGTGGTCAGTTTGGTGTCGTGGTTAAGTGCGCGGACCCTGATCTGGGAGAACCGGGTTTGATTCCTCACTCCTCCACTCGCACCTAGCTGGATGACCTTGGGCACGCGGTAGTTCTGTCACAGCTGTCCTTGAAAAAGAGCCGTTTCTGTCAAGAGCTCTCTCAGCCCCACCACTACATCAAACTGGCAGATAGCAGCATCCAACTTACTTTCTTCTGGTGTAAAGAGATACAGGATGGCCAACACTTGTCTTAGTGAGGGGGAGTAAAACTAAGAGACAGGAATAGTTTAACACACACCCCCAAGATCTGGCCAGAAATGAATTCGCCTACTGTTGAAAATTGTGGAACAAGCCTAAATATGCCATTTGCAAAAGTAAGCGCACAGTCTCCCACGCTAGCCTGATCTTGTCAGATCTTGGAAGCTAATAATAATAATTATCGTATGGTGTTGTGCGTGGTACAGCCAGGAGAGAGCCAGTTTGGTGTAGTGGTTAAGTGCACGGACTCTGATCTGGGAGAACCGGGTTTGATTCCCACTCCTCCACTTGCACCTGAATGACCTTGGGCAAGCCATAGTTCTGATAAGACCTGTTCTGTCAAGAGCTCTCTCAGCCCCACCTACCTCCCAGGGTGTCTGTTGTGGGGAGAGGAAGGGAAAGGAGTTTGTAAGCCGCTCTGAGACTCCCTTGGGTAGTGAAGGGCGGGGTATAAATCCAATCTCTTCTTCTCCTTCTCTTCTTAAAGGTACCCCTGGGACTCAAACTTTGCTCAGCAACAAACACAGCTTGATAGGCAGGATGGCGGGGAGTTTGCAGTATGACAGGGCATTTGAAGAAGATGATATTGGATTTATACCTCGCCCTTCACTACCCGAAGGAGTCTCAGAGCGGCTTACAATCTCCTTTCCTACCTCCCAGGGTGTCTTTTGTGGGGAGAGGAAGGGAAAGGAGTTTGTAAGCCGCTCTGAGACTCCCTTGGGTAGTGAAGGGCGGGGTATAAATCCAATCTCTTCTTCTCCTTCTCTTCTTAAAGGTACCCCTGGGACTCAAACTTTGCTCAGCAACAAACACAGCTTGATAGGCAGGATGGCGGGGAGTTTGCAGTATGACAGGGCATTTGAAGAAGATGATATTGGATTTATACCTCGCCCTTCACTACCCGAAGGAGTCTCAGAGCGGCTTACAATCTCCTTTCTCTTCCCCTCCACACAACAGACACCCTGTGAGGTAGGTGGGGCTGAGAGAGCTCTCTTGAGAACAGCTGTGAGAGAACTTGTGACTGACCCAAGGTCACCACAGCGGCTGCACGTGGAGGAGTGGGGAATCAGACACGGTTCTCCCAGATCAGAGCCCGTGCTCCTCACCGCCACACCAAACTGGGTCTCAAACTGGTTGCGAGATTCACTCTCACAGTGAGCAAACACATATACACTCATTTGCAGACTGAAATGGTACAGCCCAGGTCGGGGGTGGGGGGAATCTGTCAATAAATAAAACTGGGCACAAATCTGTTCCTCAGGATTTCTACAGATTCACGGAGCATTTGTTGTAAGACAGCAATCAGGATCAAAACCATCGCTGTACTGTAAATCCGTAAGGAGAAAAGAGAATCCCTGCTGGATCAGGTTCTTCTACGCCAGCCCCCTAATTTCAACAGTGCCTTGAAAAAGCCAACACATGGGGTCCAAAGACAGCTGTTCATCTCTGCCGTTTGCACTGTCCACAGGATTCAGAGATATACTGCAGCTGAACATGGAGGTTCCATTTAGCTGCCACGACCCTGTCCCTCCACAAATTTGTCCACGACAGGTGGAGGCTGCTGTGAGGGGGAACTTCTTCACACAAAAGGAGCGAGGCCTTGGGGAGCACTCTGCATAAACAGACAACTTGCCACCCTAAGAACATGCCTCCAAATCCGCTAAACCACGCAGAGCTTCCAAGGCCAGCATGCAGAGAAACAGATGAAGACGGAGCTTGAAAACCTTGATACTCTGATGCTGAAAGGTCGGAAATATGTTTGGTCTTCAGCAATGCTCCCTCTAAGCTGTGCAGTCTTGTGAGCAAAAATTCTACTTTGTGAGCCACCGGCATTCAAGTTGTGAGCCAGCAATTTGGGTGCTGCATAAATTAGTTTGCTCTGGAGCCAATCTCCCTGAGCGAAGACAAAAATGGGTGAGCCGGAGGCTAAAAAACTGTGAGCTGGCTCACACTAACTCAGCTGA
>NW_015159774.1:157535-165921 GCF_001447785.1 Gekko japonicus
CATACTAATGGAGGAGCTTTCCTGAGGAGGTTCTTTTGTATATGGATTGTTTCCTGAGGAGGTTTCCTGTTTCCGGAGGAGGTTGTTTTGCATGTGGATTGGCTGTTGAAATTCTAATCTTATCTGTAGTGCTATTGTCAGATGTAGAGCCTTTTGTGTTTTTCAGGACAGGAAATCATGTCCTATATATTTTTAAACTCTCTTCTTTCCTGTTGAAATTGTGTTTATGTATCTCAATGGCTTCCCTGTGTAATCTGACATGGTAATTGGAAGTGTTGTCCAGCCTTTCAGTGTCTTGGAACAAAATACTGTGTCCTGTTTGAGTTAGGCTATGTTCAGCCACTGCTGATTTTTCAGGTTGGCCACGTCTGCAGTGTCTTCCATGTTCTTTTATTCTTGTCTGAATGCTATGCTATGTGGTCCTGATGTAAACTTGTCCACAACTGCATGTTATACTCCTGCAAAAGTGAGAACTCCTACAAGATAATGACTCAGCCCTATCCCACCTTCTGGAGTAGATATAAATTACCTGCCTACCATTTTCTCCTCACTTTGACACAGAGAGTACACCATCTTTCTGTGTTATACCTCTGAGGATGCCAGTCACAGCTACTGGTGAAACGTCAGGTTCTACAATGCCAAGACCACAGCCACGCAACCCGGAAAATCTACAGCAACTAACAGTATTGGTACAGTTAGAGACCTGCCCGGAGGGCTTCCCAAACCAAGGTCTGAACAAGGAGACTCTCCCTTACCGGGTTATCGACTTTGAGAGCAAACTTGATCTCACTGTGTAGCTTTTGGAGCTTCTCTTCAGTTGTCGGTTCTGCAAAACAGATCGTAAAAAATGGTTAATTAAGCAAAACTCAAAATAAATAATTTTTTAAAAAACGAGTTTCTTATCCATAAATCAGACATACACCATAAAAACTGCTCTACTGCACATGTGCACTTGGTCAAAGAGTATGATATAGCAGAAAACACCCAACACGTTTCTGTTAACTGCCTTCTTCAGTGGTGTAACAAAACAACTTCCCATTAATATAAAGGTAATTGCCAATTAGAAGAAGAAGAAGAGAAGAGATTGGATTTATACCCCGCCCTTCACTACCCAAAGGAGTCTCAGAGCGGCTCACAGACTCCTTTCCCTTCCCCTCCCCACAACAGACACCCTGTGAGGTAGGTGGGGCTGAGGGAGCTCTGACAGAAACTGCTCTTTTTCAAGAACAGCTCTTATAAGAACTACGGCTTGCCCAAGGTCATTCAGCCAGGTGCAAGTAGATGAGTGGGGAATCAAACCCAGTTCTCCCAGATTAGAGTCCACGCACTTAACCACTACACCAAATAGAAGCGTATTCAAATAACTCATATATCAGCAAGCCTCCTCATGACTTGTAACTGAGTTGGAAGTGAGACGAATTCTTACAGTCCACGTTCATGACAAGGCTTCTTTGAAGCTGTGTAATCTGATCAAATAATAAGTAGGGTAATGTTCGTATGAGCATCCAACAGCATAAAAAGCCAACTGGGAAAATAGCGTGAAATACATCCCAACAGGTAAAATGTTAATGATCTCACATACCTGGTGCAGCTGCAAAAAAAGACGAGTGGTTCAAGCACAGAAAGAAAATGAGGTATCCCAAATACGGCACAAATCAGGCAAACAACCATGGAGATTCAACTAAAAGGCCATCAGCCCCTGAACCAGTTTAAGCCGCGGTTTACAGGACTGGAGCGACCAAACTCAGAGCAAAAAGCAAGAAGGCTGTCCCGCTCTATCGCCCTAAACCCAGTTTGGTTGGATTCCCTGTGCTTAATTCTTTAACAGCTCAAATCGGCCTTTTCGAGGCAGCCAAGGTCTTTGCACCCCCAAGCAATTCCAAACTGAACAATGATCCTTTTTTTAAGAAACGGCTGAATTGTTAGCATGGCTACCTAAGCAGTTTACACGTGTTGGGGCTAAAACACAACTGCATCACCTGTTACCGATTATCTGAGGTCCCATGTACTGGCTGACCGGATGGCGCTCTGATAACTCATTAGCTTAACTTATTTGCATATGCCACGCCCCCTGACATCACCGGAAGTGTGTCAGAAGGCAACACCCACCGCTCAGGCTCCACTGAACTGTTTTGGATTGCTAGCTATTGGAGGGGGCAGGGGAACGCGCAGATCTGCCCTCACAGAGGAGGGAGAGCTTGTACCTGAATAAAACCTGGTCTTAAAGGTGCCACTGGACTGTTTTGGACCAGGGGGCTGGGGGGAGCTCTGCAACTTACTTGGCTGCTTCTTGCTCTGACTGAGGGCTGCTGGGAGCAGGGGGCGGGGCTTGTTGCATGTGCCCACCCCCTGGGCTCTTTACTGCTGGAGCTCCCCTCCTGTGCGCTCCTGCAGGAAATGACTCCTGCGCTCTAAGCAGGGCCTGTGGAAGAGCTGTGAGAAGCGGCAACTGAGCCAGCGGTGGCCACAACAGATCTTGCTGCTGGATTCGACGACGTGCCGTGCTTCCACAGAGAGCTAAGAGCGGGTAGACACCTTGCACACGGCGGGTCTCAGCCTCAGAAGCTCTGCCCCCTCCCCTATGTGCCCCCCCCATAAAGCGTCACTGCGATTCAACTTCCTGCTTAGACCTCTCCCTTATCCCCTCCCCTCTCACCTTTTTTCTTTTCCAGCCGTCTCTCGGGGATCATGTCGGGCTTTTTCCTGCCTCGTTCTGCTCTCAGTGCTCTGGGGAAGGGGGTTAAAAAAAAAAGAGGGTTACAGTTACAGAGTCTCAACTGCATGAGGACCACAGGCTGGATGCTACAGGCAAGGCCGTGTGGAGAGAATGCAGTAAGAAACCGGGCCAGCGAAACCCTCTTCCCTCCCTCCCCCAAGCTGGAGCCTCCATGAATGACCCCACAACATTTATTCTTCTGCAAACGTGCTCCTGTTTCGCTCCTGGGGAAGAAGAAGCGGGATAGGGCACGGAAACTCTGCCCCACGCAGCCCCTGGGATTTCCACCTAAATTCTGAGACTGCATCAAGCAGGCCCCCCCCCCCACCTCTCTCTTGGGAAGCCTGTGACTAGTAGAATACCAGCACCACTACCACCACGGAAAGCCAAGGCTCTCAGCATGGTTCTGTGCCCTAAATATTGCATGCTGCGTGTCAGGGTCCTTAGTCAGGTTACTCTACACAGGGCTTCATGAGAAGATTTGTTTATTTATTTACTGGGATTTTTACCCCGCCCTCCCTGCAGAGCGGGCTCAGGGCGGCTTACAAGGGGCAAAGCCCATATAAAACAGATAAAAACAATAAAAACATTAATAACAGTTGTACTCAATTTAAAAACAAGATGGTCTCCGGATACATGCCAGATGGTAAACAGACAGTTCTCCAGGGATGATGTTAATCAATAGCCTATCCCAAGCAGGTAAATCCAGTGGTATCAGTCACGCAGAAATTGTGGCGGATCTTCCCGGGCCATCCTTAACCCCGATGTTGTCCACTGCATTGGTAGCGGTGGTAGTGGCGCTGTTTATTGGTAAATCCAATTTTAACTGTTTATAACTGTTTATTGGTAAATCCAGTACTAGAGACACATGTACAGCTTGTGTCAGAAATGGCCGCCAATACTAGGGCCTCTGACTTATACTAGAGTCAAACATCTCCCCGGTAAAAGCATGAGCCAATGGATATATCTCTCTCGCGCACGGGCAAAGCAAGCAGGCAAAGTGAAAGCCGGTAACTTTCCCAGCCGAGTAAAACTGCAGCTGGAGCATCTACAAGGTCAAGCATAAGATAGCAAACAGCTGGTGAGCCAGGGAGAGCTGAGACAGAAAACGGGAGGGCACCCCTCCACATTCCAGACCTATGACAGGGCTACCTGACACTGCCGTTATATTTTAGGTGTTCAGGGAAAACCACAAGGGTGAGTAAACACAAGGAACTGGGGGAATGTCCCCTCCTGCCTCCAGAGGGGAAGCAAAAAGCACAGAAGGTCTGCAGTGATAAAAGGTACCATCTCCTCACAGCAGGTGGGGAAATGCGACAGGAGTTTGTGTAGGAAGCAGAAGAACAGGTTTACAAGCAACGGTGTGTGCAGAGGGGCTGATCTACAAGGAAACGAATGAAGCTTAAGTTTCAGGGCTCCTAACCGTGGAGGGGCCCTGAAGTGACAATGAGTGAATTTTTCAACAAAATCCATGGGAGTTTTTTGTTTTTGAGAGAGAGAAGAAGAGATTGGATTTATAGCCCTCCCTTCACTACCCAAAGGAGTCTCAGAGCGGCTTACAAACTCCTTCCCCTTCCCCTCCCCACAACAGACACCCTGTGAGGTAAAAGAAGAAGAAGAAGAGATTGGATTTATACCCCGCCCTTCACTACCCAAGGGAGTATACTAGCTTCTAACTATTGGAAATCAGTGGTGGAAGCTATCTCAGTAGAGTTAGAAGCACAAATCACCCATAGACCAGGGACTTTATTGTTGAATTACTTGTCTGATACTTCTGAAGATGAAGAGAAGAGATTGGATTTATACCCCGCCCTTCACTCGGAGTCTCAGAGCTGCTTACAAACTCCTTTCCTTTCCCCTCCCCACAACAGACACCCTGTGAGGTGGGTGGGGCTGAGAGAGCTCTGACAGGAACTGCTCTTTTTCAAGGACAGCTCTTATCAAAACTATGGCTTGCCCAAGGTCATCCAGCAGCTGCAAGTGGAGGAGTGGGGAATCAAACCCAGTTCTCCCAGATTAGAGTCCGCGCATTTAACCACAACACCTAACTGGCACAGAAAGGGGGATTTCCCCCCCCCCCATATGTGGTGGGAATGTATACTAGCTTCTAACTATTGGAAATCAGTGGTGGAAGCTATCTCAGTAGAGTTAGAAGCACAAATCACCCATAGACCAGGGACTTTATTGTTGAATTACTTGTCTGATACTTCTGAAGATGAAGAGAAGAGATTGGATTTATACCCCGCCCTTCACTCGGAGTCTGAGAGCTGCTTACAAACTCCATTCCTTTCCCCTCCCCACAACAGACACCCTGTGAGGTGGGTGGGGCTGAGAGAGCTCTGACAGAGATGGCTCTTTTTCAAGGACAGCTCTTACCAAAACTATGGCTTGCCCAAGGTCATCCAGCAGGTGCAAGGGGAGGAGTGGGGAATCAAACCCGGTTCTCCCAGATCAGAGTCCGCGCACGTAGCCAACACACCAAACTGGCTCTCTCTAAGGCTAGTTCAGTGACAGAATCATAAGCCAGTGGGTTGGAAGTCCTTCATATTGACCTTAGGATATGCTCTAACGGCCGTTTCACAGGGGCCTCAAAATGTCCCCGTGATTGGTCAGATTTCAACATTTTCTTGGGGGCTTGCAGCCCTGTTGCCCTATTGTTGCTGGTCGAGAGGGGGCCCCCACAACAGTTCAAGCTTCAGGGTCCCAAAGATGTAGGTCCGCCACCGGGGTTGGGGGGGGGGGGGGGGGACTCACTTGTTCCGTGGCTTCTCGTCCCCGTGGCCCCTCTTCTCCTTCGGCTTCCTCGCCAGCTCTGACGGCGGTTTCTTTGGCTGCTTCTTCACCTAGGAGAGATGCCGGGGAGGACAGTCACACAGAGAGAAGCCCTTCCCTGTTCCTTCCCAGGGTGCACTGGGCACCTTCGCATCCCCACCCCTGCTTGGAGAGCGGGCCCTGCTCCGTACAAGGCACGCCAGGTGTTTGGCAGGAGTGTGGGAGGTCTTTGAGGGTTCCAGCCCTTGCAATGTTTTCATTTTGCAGGGACTGGGAAGAGACCTTTCTCTTCCTTCGGGCAGCCAGCACTAAGCTAGCTGGACTGATGCTGAGAATCCGTAGCAAGTGGCTTCAGAAGAGCTTTCAGTCCATACTGGAGAAAGGAGGAGCCGTTGAAGGATCCCCCACCCCACCCTGGGATATTAAGAAGAGATTGGATTTATACCCCGGCCCTTCACTCGGAGTCTCAGAGCAGCTCACAATCTCCTTTCCCTCCCCCTCCCCACAACAGGCACCCTGGGAGGCAGGTGGGGCTGAGACAGCTCTCTCGAGAACTGCCCTTGAGAGAACAGCTCTGAGAGAACTTGTGACCGACCCAAGGTCACACCAGCAGCCGCATGTGGAGGAGTGGGGAATCAAACCCGGCTCTCCCAGATTAGAGTCTGTGCACTTAACCACTACACCAAACTGGCCAATCAGCCAGAGGGCACTTAAAACCAGGCCTCTCCCCCCACCCCCAGTCTAAGCAGGAGACAGAAATCAGTAAATCTGGCAGGCTGGAACAAACTGTGCCAATGTCTCCCGCCCTGTGCCCTTTACGCAGTGTTCAACAGCACACCCATGTCTGGTCTGGCTGCCAAAATGAGGCCAGGAGCTTTCTTACAGATCTGGGGGCTGTTCCATCCCCCACCCTGATGTTTTATGCTGAGTTGTAGGGCTCTCTTTCGGCTGTGCTCCTGCAGAGTGCAGGGGGTTGGACTAGATGACCTGCAAGGTCCCTTCCAACTCGAACATTCTATGATTCTACGATTACAACTGAAAATGAAAAAGGGGGAAGGGGGACTGAAACCCAAACTGAATTGAACTGAGGACTTAAAGGTTAAGAGGATCTGTATGCACAGGCCCAACAATTCTGTCAGTCAAATTAAAAACATTAAATGTTTACAGATGTACAAAAATATACACATATTTATTACAAAGGGGATTTTTTAAAAAACAAGGTTTTGGCCCCTGGGGACGGCCTCATTTAAGAAACAAATTGCACAGTGACTCCCCGTTCCAGCACACGCTGAGGTCAATCGTGCGTATGGACCCGGCTACTGCATCAAATTGGGTTCTTGGAAAGTTTACCGGTGAGGAGTTCTGAGAAAGGAGAGAACCGATGGTTCTACATGATGTAAAAATAATTACCAAAACAAACAAACAAACATACATACATATATACATATACATACACACACACACACACACACATACGTGCGTATGGACCCGGCTACCGCATCAAATTGGGTTCTCGGAAAGTTTACCGGTGAGGAGTTCTGAGAAAGGAGAGAACCGATGGTTCTACATGATGTAAAAATAATTACCAAAACAAACAAACAAACATACATACATATATACATATACATACACACACACACACACACACACATATATATATATACATACACACACACACACACACACACACATATATATATATAAATAAAAAGGCCAGGGGAAGCATAGAAATCGTGCGCTCTGAAATGCGGGCAGAGCCCCCCCAATACTTCCGACACCCCCTACCAGTGTTCCCTCTGAGTTAGAGTGAGTGTCAGCTATGTAGCTGCCATGGTTGGGATGGGGGGATGCTTGCTGCTGGATGAGTTACGCTTGGCTTGGAATGTTAGGGTTTCGATTCTTTATCACCCCTGTGGCCTGAGACTGTGACCTTGGTACCTTCTTGGTCTGTTCTCTGGGAATGTATAGCCGGTTAGCTTAGGCGGGCGTTTGCCTCTCTTCTGACTGGCCCAAGACCATCCCCTGACCCTTTGAATCAAGTATATCTTTTGGCTAAGCGCGCGCTTATTTTCAATCCTGACACTGAATGTACATAAGAACATAAGGGAAGCCAATGTTAGATCAGGCCAATGTCCCATCTAGTCCAACACTCTGTCACACAGTGGCCAGAAATACCAGGTGCCATCAGGAAGTCCAGCAGTGGGGCCAGGACACTAGAAGCCCTCATACTGTTGCCCCCCCCCCCCCAAACACCAAGAATACAGAGCATCCCTTGCCCCAGCCTGAGAGTTCCTGTCTATACCTTGTGGCTAACAGCTACCGATGGACCTCTGCTCCATATAAGAACATAAGAGAAGCCAAGTTTGGATCAGGCCAATGGCCCATCTAGTCCAACATTCTGTGTCACACAGTGGCCAAAAACACCAGGTGCCATCAGGAGGTCCACCAGTGGGGCCAGGACACCAGAAGCCTTCCCACTGTTGCCCCCCCCCAGCACCAAGAATACAGAGCATCACTTGCCCCAGCCTGTGAGTTCCTATCTATACCTTGTGGCTAATAGCCCCTGATGGACCTCTGCTCTATATAAGAACATAAGAGAAGCCAATTTTGGATCAGGCCAATGGCCCATCCAGTCCAACACTCCATCACACAGTGGCCAAAAATACCAGGTGCCATCAGGAGGTCCAGCAGTAGGGCCAGGACACCAGAAGCCCTCCCACTGTTGCCACCCCAAGCACCAAGAATACAGAGCATCACCTGCCCCAGCCTGTGAGTTTCTATCTATACCTTGTGGCTAATAGCCCCTGATGGACCTCTGCTCCATATAAGAACATAAGAGAAGCCAAGGTTGGATCAGGCCAATGGCCCATCTAGTCCAACATTCTGTGTCACAGAGTG